>NC_056442.1:34293407-34593407 GCF_018296145.1 Oncorhynchus tshawytscha
TCAGTATCGATTTTGAACTGCAGTATTATTTTGTAAAAATGGAAGAGAGATGTTTCCTTCCAGTTGGTTGAATAAACAAGCAGTCTTGGCTTTTTTTCCTGGTCAGTGGAGTCTTGGGCTGTGTGCTAAATGACACACTATTCCCTATATAGTGCACTACTTTTTGCCATGATCAATAGAGTCCTAAACCCTGTATAGTATCCCACTATTTGGGGAATAGGGTGCCATTTGGGACATAACCCTGCTCCTGCTGAAAGGACAAGCTCTAGCCGTTGCCCCCCCCCGCCCTTCTGCCTGGCCCCTTTCAGCCATTATTGCTAGGCAGTGATTAACACAGAGTGGAACCTGTCTGCCATTGTCAACACGCTTGGTTCCCTTGGCAACCGCAACCAGTTCTCAGGCACTCTAGAGCTGAAGTCTGAAAAGAGGATTGGCTGGTGGAAGGAGGAGCAATGGGGGGAGATGTGTCAATAGCCACACACTCGCACAAGCACACACACACTTTCTCTTGCCCTGTTGCTCACGCTCATCACTGACTGAGTCACTGTAACGAAAGCCGAGAGCAAGCAGCTGCATTCCATTTAACACATAACATAGTGTTTTTACACTCAATGAGGCACACTTATTGCAGACATTTACTCCAAGTAGAATTTGAATTCTCAGTCAGTCAAATCCTTCTCCTATCAGGACACAGAGCAACAGCGAAGAGTGCAACCTCTTTGACGCTCTGTTATCACAGGTTCTACATGGTTTTCTTTGCAGGAGCTAGCAGCAGCTAAATGTGTTGTTTGATGTGGGAGTAGTCCTGGTCACTGTGACAGAGACAACATGCTAAGCCCAGCCTCTCCTGCTGACATGTTGCCACTGCAAACACTTACGATCCCAGGTCTATTTACTGCAGTCACAGCTGGAGCGATGCAGGGAGGGAGGCACCTACGGGATCAATGGCAGCAGCCAGGGCTTAATTTAGACCGCCAGCCAGGGCTTAATTTAGACCGCCAGCCAGGGCTTAATTTAGACCGCCAGCCAGGTCTTAATTTAGACCGCCAGCCAGGTCTTAATTTAGACCGCCAGCCAGGGCTTAATTTAGACCGCCAGCCAGGTCTTAATTTAGACTGCCAGCCAGGGCTTAATTTAGACCGCCAGCCAGGGCTTAATTTAGACCGCCAGCCAGGTCTTAATTTAGACTGCCAGCCAGGTCTTAATTTAGACCGCCAGCCAGGGCTTAATTTAGACCGCCAGCCAGGTCCAGCACATCTACTCTCCATCAATGACCACGAAACACTTTCTACATGCCTCATCTTACCAGCTCCCTGCCAAGGGGGAGAATGCATCAATGGCAGTTCCAAAATTAATGGCAGAGCAATCCGCAATGTGGCTCTTCCCTTTAGGTTGCGATAGTGTTGCAGCAAGGCTATGTGACAGAGCAGAGCAGAGAATTAGGGTGGATCAGACTGTGCATCTATTGATTTAGTTTATTTTCTCAGGCATCATCATTAATCATATTATCAAAGGAGAGTATCAGGTCCTGTCTGAACTTTGTCCAACTTAGCCGTTTTTACACAGGCCTTTAATTCCACTATAGAGACTGTACTGTACCGACATATATGGCCTCCTGGCATGGAAGGTGTGGAGGGTCCTGGGAGAGAGCAGTACACTCTTAGAAAAAAAGGTGTTATCTAGAACCTAAAAGGATTTTTCAGCTGTCCCCATTTGAAGAACGCTTTTTATTCCCAGGTAGAACCTTTTCCATTGAGATGTATACATGGAACCCAAAAGGGTTCTACCTGGAAACAAAAAGGGTGCTCCAATGGGGATGACCTAAGAATCATTTTGTAACCATTTTTTCTAAGAGTATACTAACATCTCTTATGGGGCAGGTCTCTCTCAGCTCCTGCCAATGCTTCTGGCGCAGCACTTCTATTTCTGCTGTAGGGCTCTCTCTAACTGGGACGCTAAAATGGGTTAGCTGTCACGTCCAGCATTCTTCCTAAATGATTTAATTAGAATCTGGCTTTCGTGCCATGTTTTTATGTTCTTGATTTATTAGTGGGATTCAAGGTTTTCTATAGGCCCCATTGACACGCGATATTAGTTATACCCCACCAATCTTCATTATTTAGAAACTACATACTACAATGTTATGTGGAAAGATGCCTGTGTGTGAAATGTTTGATACTCCAGTGGTAGGTGTGACAGATATGTGTGACAGTCACTATGCTTGCTTAACAGCTTTGCTTCCACAAGTCTGCTACAAACAAACTCTGTTATATAGGAAGCCTCAGTCAAGTCATTGTGGCCCTAGTGCACCCTGCACCATCATCTGAGCACCTCTCTGAGTAACGGGAAGTGGTACCGCCCACCCATTCGGACCAGACAGCTCCACTGGAATGAGGCTGCAGGTGCTTGTTGTTTTTGGGTGACAGTGAGTGCATATTTTCAGCCTCCATCGCAGGAGGCTCTGGAACAATATTAAACCACCTCACCATCTCACCGGAATGCCTGTGACTCATCTGACATTTCCGTCTCCCTCTCCCTGCAGCCTCCAGCACTCGAACACACTCTCTTCTCTGTGACGCTCTGTGACCCAAATGGCACCCTATTCCTGATATAGTGCACTACATAAGGAATAGGGTGCCATTAGGGATGTATCCCCTGTCCCTCAATCTTTTTTCAGTTTTGCCCTCACCCTCTGTCCGAACACTCCTTATTACATCTTACTGCTGGCTTTAATCTCCTTCACTCTATTGGCAGACCACTATTTGCTCTGCTTTTACAATTTTCTCCCCTCCCCACGCATTTCTCCTGTGGTTCTTTGATAAGCACTGACATGTAGCATGAGCTAATATCTGTCTCCTACACCTTGTCCTGTCCTGTGAAATATGACGTGCCAATCTAGAAAGAGGAGCAATGTGTGACTAGCTGTCTACTCCCTGTGTATGTCCCAAATTGCACCATATTCCCTATATAGTGCAATACTTTTGACCAGGGCCCATAGGAAATAGAGCGCCATGTGGAACACACAAAGCTTTTTGGTTTTCATTTGCCCCTGTTTCTTTGCCTTCCTGCCCATCCGGCCAGGCAGCCAGCTCTATATCACCAGTGTTGTGTTGTATTGTGGCTGCACAGCCAGGTAGACAGACCACTGTTTCTTTGCCTTCCTGCCCATCCGGCCAGGCAGCCAGCTCTATATCACCAGTGTTGTGTTGTATTGTGGCTGCACAGCCAGGTAGACAGACCACTGTTTCTTTGCCTTCCTGCCCATCCGGCCAGGCAGCCAGCTCTATATCACCAGTGTTGTGTTGTATTGTGGCTGCACAGCCAGGTAGACAGACCACTGTTTCTTTGCCTTCCTGCCCATCCGGCCAGGCAGCCAGCTCTATATCACCAGTGTTGTGTTGTATTGTGGCTGCACAGCCAGGTAGACAGACCACTGTTTCTTTCACAGTTGATTGAGTTTGGTGATTATCATCATGGAACGTAATTAGGAATGACTCAGAGCGGGGACCATGCTTGGGTTTATGGGTAGGAAAATACCCCCCTCAGGATCTCTTCAAATAACATTGACTTTGTCTGCATCCCAAATGGCACCCTATTCCCTACATAGTGCACTATTTCACCAATAGGACTCTGGTCAAACGTAGTGCACTTTATTTGAATTACGGTGCCACATGGGATGCAGACTTTGGCATGCAGCAGCCTTGATAATGGCTGTGTATGGATGTAGTGAAGACATTGTATATCACAGTGGCTTTATGGAAAGCTCTACTGGGGCAGCTGTTCTGCCTGGTCTCAGAGCTGTGACATAGTTGCCATGGGTCATGTACGGTCATCTCACCCAGCCAGCAGACTGCTTCCACACATTCACAGCTTGGGCTGCCTCCGTCTGCTCTGCTCTACAAGGAAATCAAAGAGATTACTCACAGGATAGGGACATGTGTATTATTAAACACGTTGGCCTATAGCAACAGGCTTATGTAGTCCAGTCTTTGTGAAATAAATGTACCTCATTGTTTGCATTTCTTTTGTGTTTGTTGTTACATTTCCTGAATCACATAATTCAAATGTAATGTGAACAATGCAAGGATACCCAAAGGCAGAAAACGTTCAACCGGTACACTGTAGTGCATGGAATTCTCCATCCTGTGTTCTATCTCTGAGCCTAATGAGACAAGCCAGACCTTCACAGGGGCTTGGTAACTGGCCAACAGCATTCATAGAACTGGGATGTCTATTGTGTCAGTCCCAAATGGCACCTGATTCCTAATGTAGTGCGGTCCTTTTGATCAGGGCCCATAGGGCTCGGTATAGGGAATAGGGTGCCATTTGTGCCCCTTATTAGACATTCCAGATCTGATTCCTGCTAAAGATATCAGGTTTTCATCTGACCTTTTCTCTCTTTGTTTTCTTTGACTCCTTTAAACTCTGACCATGAGCGCAGCTGGCTGTTCTAACAAACAACAAACACTGGCATTGTGTCTTGTTTCAGGAAATTTCAAGTTCAAGTATGCTTCCTTGCAGTTCTATTAGTAGACATCGGTCATCTATGACAGCCATGATCTTTGTGACCCTGTATGGCAGAACATTTGATTGCTTTCTGTTGCCCTTACCGCAAGACCCTACTTTGACCTATGGCTGTGACATTTTTGAAGCGATGCAGATCATGTCTATGTTTTCAAAGAACTGCCTTTTGGGGAGATGTCCCTCTGACCAGCTTTGTGAGGCAATGTAGTTGAAGTTCTGCAGAATACCTAATAGCAAGTCAGATTTCACCATAATTTCACAGGGGCTTGGTACTAATCTATTGTACCCTACCACAGCTACTTCTACTGCGTTGTTCAGAGGGGAGGCGCTTCAATATACCACCTAGGTTCTTGCTTCAGTACCGAATGTTTTCCTGCGCGACACCGTTGCTGCGCGAACGTTGGAGAGCTGGCTGAAAAAAATTAATTCGCATGGAGTTCTCTCTCTGCTGACTGACATTTTAGTGATATTGTTACATACTTATTCTTTAATATTGTATTTTATTTCCCACAAGACTACGACTGTGCGAATTATCTGCTTTCCCTAATGTTCAGAGTTTGAATCATCTGCAACCGCATGCCTGGAATCGTGCGTTAGCAACTCGCTTGGAAAATCATCGACTCAGGCAAAGTAAAGTGGTTTGGTAAATTGGTTTATCCTCTACTGTATGTAGCCTATAGATAAAATATCTAGATTTAGTTTTATTCTTGTGATGATAATATTTTGTGTAAAACTCACATATTATGCAAAGCATAGCCTATGCATGTCTTTTTGAATGATTTTCTACAATATCTTATAGTAGGCAGAGAAGGTAGGATATTCAGCTGGCCAAAGAGTGACAGTAGCGTATCAGTCAAGAGACCAAAACATGTCTAGTCTATATCGCTCTATATATATTCCCAGTTCGTTTGCATAATTCGTAGTTATTTTATCATACCCTGCTAATTTGGTGTGTGATCCAGATGGGATAAAGCTAATAGGGGAATAATGTGTTTGCACTACAATCAAATAGACTACCATGTGATTTACAAGACCTTACAGAAATCACAAGTCCTTGTATTCTTGTAGTCTACTGGACTTATGTTCAACACTGGCATACACGCACACCTATTCACTGTGTACACACACAGTGTAACAGGTTGAGGTTTCCATTCTCATATCTATGAAAGTAGCAGGGATGAAAAGGAGATGACTACTCAATAAGCAACAACATGTATCTCCAACCTCTTGTTTAATACTGTACAATGCTATGGTCTGATCATGCTATATGCTATACCTGTGACATAAAAATAGTTGTAGACTGTACAATGCTCACTCACTCACTCACTCACTCACTCACTCACTCACTCACTCACTCACTCACTCACTCACCCTCATCGTGCCAGCTGGCCATAGGGCAGCAACAAAGGCTCTCCATGTTAGTAAATGCATTATAAATACAGTGATACTTATCATATAATTTATACTGTGTATTCTGCCACAACAACCAATGAATGTGTTCAGTCTTTGTGTCTGTATCGACTAGAGGGAGAGAGATCAAATTACATACATTGAACAAATCAAACCCTTCAAACAGGATATTCTCAAACAATTAAACATAGCCTTATCTTATGCTTACTCTACCGCAATGTTCTGTCATTAAATTAGCTGGTGCTGCAGGTGGCTTGGGTCCACTTCTCTAGCTGATAGAGAGGGACTTTAAAAAGGGGGCGGCAGGACTGTGTAGAGGGTTACATGGCAGCTTCCACAGACAGGAGACAAATTGCTGGTGTGAATGAGCAGCACCCAGTCGCCGGTGTCACAGGGAGGTGGTACTCTGCTCAGACAGGTGTCAAGACAGCCTAACCCTGGCCTCGTGTGAGGTGTCATCCCTGATATACTGGAAAACATACCAGACCAGATTCTCATCTAGCACTTCAAGTTAGGCTGAAGAGGTTCCCTAATCTATGAATGCCCCTGTAAAACAACCCATTTCACATCACCTAGCTGGTGTACGGTGCGTTCTGAAAATATTCAGACCTCTTGACTTTTTCCACATTTAGTTACGTTACAGTCTGATTCTAAAATGGATTAAATTCATGTTTTTCCTTTTCCTACCCTATAATGACAATCTACGTAAGTACAGACAGATGAGCTCAGGTGCATTCTGTTTATATCATGACAAATTGTACATTCAAAAATGGCACCTGTCTATATAAAAAATGTCATGTCAGAGCAAAAACAAGCCATTGAAGGTCCTGTGTCAAGGCACCAAAAAATGTCTACAGCATTGAAGGTCCGGAAGGACACAGCAGCCTCCAGCATTCTTAAATGGAAGTAGTTTGGAACTCTTCCTAGAGCTGGCTGCCTGGCCAAACTGAGCAATTGGGGGAGAAGGGCCTTGGTCAGGGAGGTGACCAAGAATCCAATGGTCACTTTGACAGAGCTCCAGAGTTCCGCTGTGGAGATGGGAGAACCTTCCAGAAGGACAACCATCTCTGCAGTTCTCCACCAATCAGGCCCTTCATGGTAGAGTGGCCAGACGGAAGCCACTCCTCAGTAAAAGGCACATGACAGCCCGCTTGGAGTTTGACAAAAAGGCACCTAAAGGACTCTCAGACCATGAGAAACAAGATTCTCTGGTCTAAAGAAACCAAGATTGAATGTTTTTCAGTGGCAGGGACTGGGAGACTAGTCAGGATCGAGGGAAAGATGACCGGAGCAAAGTACAGACAGATCCTTGATGAAAACCTGCTCCAAAGCACTCAGAACCTCAGACTGGGGCAAAGGTTCACCTTCCAACAGGACAACGACCCTGAGCACATAGCCAAGACAATGCAAGAGTGGCTTCAGGACAAGACTTGGAGAGACTTGAAATTAGCTGTGCAGCCACGATCCCCATCCAACCTGACAGAGCTTGAGAGGATCTGCAGAGAAGAATGGGAGAAACTCCCCTAATACAGGTGTGCCAAGCTTGTAGTGTCATACCCCAAAAGACTCAAGGCTGTAATTGCTGCCAAAGGTGCTTCAACAAAGTACTGAGTAAAGGGTCTGAATACTTATGTAAATGTAATATTTCAGTTTTGTATTTTTTATCAATTTAATTTAATCCATGGTAGAATAAAGCTGTAACGTAACAAAATGAGGAAAAAGTCAATCGGTCTGAATACTTTCCGAATGCACTGTATGTGACAATACATAACCCCCCCCCAAAAAAACGTATAGATGCAGAGCCCTTTATTGTACATAGAAGGCTCTGGGTAGGTGTACAGTTCCTCACAGCTCCCATTTAGCGATAGTGTTCTAGAATAAAGAGTCATTCTGTGGGAACACACAACTATGAATTGTATTGTGAGAGAACAGTACACTACTGCTTACTTGCTTCTCTGTTCCAGTCAGACAGCCACTGGTTGATTCAGGAATTTTCTGTGTTTTCAAACATGTCTTGACCAGCGAGTGTGAGTGTCAATGAGCTGCTAAGTCAGCTGCACATGCCCAGTTCAAATCTGATTTCGAAGGTCCACATTTGGTGTGGGAGAAGAGCCAATTTATGAGGCTCCAGTTTTTCTGCAACGTGGCTCACGTTCCCCATTTGTGCTATAGGAGGTGGAACCGGACCAGAATCTCGCCATGCAGAGAGAGAGAGAGTCGAGATGTGCATCAGGGAATCTGTGATGGGCCCTGTGTTGACATGCCCTGAAACGTACACTGAGTGATGGGCTGTGTGTTTGCAATGCAGATGTAGGAGAATGCATTTCTGCCATGCCGAGTAGAGCCAAGCACCAGCCAGATGGCTGGCCTCAAGTGTGGTGAGAACGTGCATGATGTGCCTTGAAGGCAGATCGACAGATGGATATTAATGTTAACCCTGTGGAAGGTGCTAACCACTTTTAAAGGGTCCTGTAAATGTGTCTCAAGCTGCTCCCTCTATCAGCTTCATTTTACATATTTATTTTGGAGAATTAAACCACAGAGAAAATTCGATTGACAGAGAGCCATCTCTTTGCCGGCAGACAGTAGGTTCATATCCCCTGCGTAGCCTCCTTCCCTCCTCCTCTACTCCTCTTCTCTATTCCCTGCCTCCTCAGCCCCTCTGCCCAGGCCAAGTCAGATAAAAATAGCCATGTGGATGGAGGGAGCGAATGTCAGCAAAGCCAGGCAGTGGTTTTGTGCTTTGCTCCTGTTTCATTCCCTCCAGAAATCTGAGGGGGCACAACGTATGTGAGCATGGCTAGGGCGTGGCTAGGGCGTGGCTGGGGCGTGGCTAGGGGGTGGTCGGATCATTTATTCTCTTCAGACACATGAAACAGCCTTTTCCTGCAATCTAGAGCCATAATCATTATGCCTAATTCTATGTCAAAATGAATGTTTCTGCTTATCTAAGCATACCTCTTGAGCTGTCTGTATCCTCCTGACTGGTGGTTATTTTAAATAAAGTAAATATGCTTCTCTGCATCTTTGCTCAAATCTGGAAAGAGATTTAAGGGAATGTGAGTCTTATTCGGTACATTTAGTAATTTAGTAAAAGTCTACCAAATTTGCCCACAGGCATGCCCGGTAACTTGATTGATAACCTGAAAGGTTGGGAGATTGGGAACCTATCTGGGCTAGCTAAAGCCAACTTCATAAAATTGCTAGGTAGTATTACAGAGAAACATAAAATAAAATAGAAAACTCGGCAAGTCTGAGACTGGGGCAAAGGTTCACTGCCCACGTGCCCCCTATGGGCATGACACCTCTGGTACAGTATATCCTGTTCCCTTTCTTCCATTAAATGTCATTTTGAATCAGTCACTATCTGTATATACAGAGTCATAGACTGCTCCTAGTGTTGCTGTCACAGCAGGTATTTTTGGTTTATCACCAACGGCAACTGTGAGAAAGATTGTGGAGTCAGCTGCACCTAAGTGTTCCATGGCAACCACTGCATGTGTGAGCAGGCAAGATGCAGGCCAGAGTGAAATGTAGCTCAGAAACAAGGGATTCCGTGGCCGGGCTGAGAGGATAGATTTCTTTGAAGTTAGCATCGGAGGGGAATAGGATAGCAGGATGTGTATCAGTGCTGGGGAAGGAGGGAGGGCAGGGAATAAGGGAGTTAGACAACTTGCTCAAACTGGGCCATTGATGGGAATGCAGCCTCAGCCCTCAGTGAATGGCATTCTTGTGACTGCCATTAAAACGAAGCTCTCTGGTAGAAAGCAGGCGCTATCTGTCCTGGTTAGTGGCTTTATGATATGTGTGTGTGTCATACAGAGAGCCTCAGAGAACAACCACATTGAGGTGGAGGGTGACATGGGGTGTGCAGGTGTTTTCAGCACAGACGGCAGATTGAATTCATATTTCATGTGTTTGATTTGATCTGTGTGGCTTGTTAACCAGACTGTGGCAGAGAGGGAGAGAGAGCTCCCCCGGCTATTGTGCAAGGTGTGGATGGGATGACGCACGACCAGTGCAACAGTGTGGAAGGTAGTGCCTTAAACTCTGTGATCCCCCCCAGATAACTAACTTCAATTTAAATGCAGATGGATGAAGGGTCTTTCATAGCAGAGACTGGAGCGATTTGATCTGTATGCAGGAGCTGTGGAGGAGCTGGTAGTGTGTATCTGCCTCCAGAGGACTGGTGTCCATATGGTAGAGGGAGGCAGGGGGAGAGAGAGAAAGATAGAGGGAGACAGAGAGAGGCTGAGAGAAACGGAAGGGGACAGGGTGAGTCAGAAAGGCAAAGGGAGGAAGAGGGAGACGGGGAGGGACAGCAGGAGTGACGCATTACTAAGAATGGAAGACAGTAGCTTCAGTAACAGTTCTTACTGTGCAGGGGACAGTGTTCTGGTTCCACGTACTGGAAGCTACTGTGTGACCTGTTACAGGAAAACATCCCCAGCCCAGTGTATTTGAATTGTTTTTGTGTTGTTCAGTTTGTTCTTATTAGCCTCTTCTATGCTGTGATGGGGCAACTGGCTCTCTGGCTCCCCTCCATAGATGCCTTAAAGGCATTTTACAGCCACTGAGCCACCACAATACCTTCCCTGAGGGGGTAAGTAGACCCTGCCTGGTACTGGCACTGTGGGCCACACACACATCTCTCTCTCCTGGCGAGGGATGACTTGTGGTAACATTTTCCAGACACAGAACTTTTCTGTCACAGCACAATGTCATCGAAAAAGATCCTAATACCTAATTTGATGAGTCATTGCAAATAGCTTTAATGGCACCCTGCTGATGTAGTTATATAGGTAACTGCCAAAATAAAGGAAACACTTGAGTAAATGAGGGATACAACGTATATTGAAAGCAGGTGCTTCCACACAGGTGTGGTTCCAGAGATAATTAAGCAATTAACATCCCATCATGCTTGGGATCATGTATAAAAATACTGGGCAGGCCATTATATTGGCTACCATGGCTATGCCCCCATAGGATGACCATGCCTCCATCTGCAGGCACGAGTGGTCACTGAATGGTTTGATGAGCATGAAAATTATGTAAACCATATGCCGTGGCCATCTGTCACCAGATCTCAACCCAATTGAACACTTATGGGAGATTCTGGAGCGGCGCCTGAGACAGAGTTTTTCCACCACCATCAACAAAACACCAAATTATAGAATTTCTCATGGAAGAATGGTGACAAGTCCCTCCAATAGAGTTCCAGACACTTGTAGAAATTATGCCAAGGTGCATGGAAGTGGTTCTGGCTCGTGGTGGCCCAGCGCCCTATTAAGACACTGTTGGTGTTTTCTTTATTTTGACACTTACCTGTATGTTTGCCAGTCTGAGAGTGGTCATCACAAATTGAAAAAAAACTGAAAAAACTGAAATTGGGATGTGCTTTTGTTGTTTTAGGTGAATCTCCTGCTGTCTGGTTCTGCTGTTCCAACATGACCTCAGGCTACTGAAGACCTCTCTGTTATTCCTCCTGCTCTCTCTCTATCACTCCTAGTACTCTATTCTCCAATGGGTTCCCGCAGTCAAGGTGGCTTTTTCCACCATCACCACCACCACAGCTCGGTGGTGCCCACAGCCGTGCCCAGGCTTCTCACAGAGAACGGCAGTCTGCTAGGTGGCATTGCCCAGATCACCCCTAACCTCTTCCTGAGCCGGGGAAACGTGGCGTCCAACCGAAGCCTGCTGCTGTCCAAGGGCATCACATGCGTGGTCAATGCCACTATTGAGCTGCCCAACTTCAACTGGCCCCACGTGGAGTATGTAAAGGTACCCCTGGCGGACATGCCCCACTCCCCCCTCTCCCTGTACTTCGACAGCATAGCTGATAAGATCCACAGTGTTGGGAGAAAGCGGGGAGCCGTGCTGGTGCACTGTGCTGCAGGGGTGAGCCGCTCAGCCTCCCTGTGCCTGGCCTACCTGATGAAGTACCACCGTGTGTCTCTGGCTGAGGCCCACGCTTGGGTCAAGGCCCGCCGGCCAGTCATCCGGCCCAACGGGGGCTTCTGGCGTCAGCTCATCGACTACGAAAGGAAGCTGTTTGGCAGGAACTCTGTGAAAATGGTGCAGACGCCCTACGGGGTGATACCTGACGTCTATGAGCGGGAGCGCAGGAATCTGGCACCCTACTGGGGCCTGTAGAGGAGGTCTGGGGCCTCGCCAAGGGGGGAGGGAAGGCGACGGAGAAGAGAGTCCTCCAGGGCTGCCGGTTCATGCATGTTCCCCCAGCCAGAGATGCAGAGTGAGATGAAGCGTGTGACTGTCTGTCTATGTGAAGCTTAATTAATGAATGCATTGGGATGTAGGGAGTCTTAGTTATCAGTCACTACACTGCAAACTGGTTACTGGTGGGTGATGCTACACTACACTGCATCAACCCCCGTCGGTCTGTCTCTGAGAGGAAGCAAGGCCTCCTCAAGTCTGGAATCCTCAGGACCAAAGGAGTAACAGAACCATGACCAAGCCAGACCCCAGATCAGCTGACATGGCCATACCCAGACTGTGACTTTAGAGTCTAGCTTAATGCCCCAGACTCTGGGAAGGTGTAGGCGGTGCTTTAGACTCAGCAATTTTGACAGGCAGCGGTGTGACTCACTCAAGTCCTTCCCCGACGTAACGTCATGTGATGGTATTGTGCCAGTTTTGCTGTTGTCTTTAATGTGAGAACTAGCAGCAGTCCTGCTCTGTTTTGTTTGACAAATTGAATTATGTTCTTGAGAGAGAACTGAAATCAAGAAAAGATATGGTGCACAATGAATATTTAAAGCTGTTAGTGTATACACATTTTAATCATGACAACATCTAAGGCTGTTAGTGTATACACTTAAAAGTCCCTACTTACTATGGGGATGATTGTGCAGAATATACTGTATTGGTACTAATATTGTACAATATTATGCGATTTTACAATGTCACCACCCTCTGTTAATAGGAAGACAGTACTGTGTTAGGGGCTTGGGAGAATCACAGTTTCTATTTCCCTATTTTTGCCTCATATTGATGTTTAAGTGAAATGAGGTCCAAGGAAGAACACAACCAGACAGTCCTGTGCTTAACTTGTGTACTGTCATTGATAAATCTTCCTAAGAATGCTATACCTTACACACAAAAAGCTTTTAAATAAAATGTTAATATTACTGTAGCAAGTGAACAATGCCCTTGTCACAGGTGTAAGCAGAAAGCCAAGCTTACATGAATTTAGTGCTCTATTCAATCTATCGCTGAAGCATTACAGATTGTGCAATAGAAATGTAAAGGTAATTTCCGACTGAGCCAAATTTGTATCACGCTGTAACGCTAAACTTGACATGGATTGAATAGAGCCCTTAGGTTATGAAACTAAGGCAATGAATGATTAACAAGCTAATGTAACGGGTTAGCTCATGCAACTGTTTGTGTTTGAAATGAATAATAAAAGAAATGACTGATATGCATTATTGTCAGTTTATACTTTGCCCTGTAAATATGGAATAGTACTGAAGCAGAGTAACATAATGGATCCAGATACAGTGTGACTACACTGAAAATCTATACATGGAGTATATCAAACATTAGGAACACCTCCACAAACCAGTACACGTGGCTGGCACCTACTACCATCCGCCGTTCAGAGGCACTTAAATCTTTTGTTTTGCCCATTCACCCTCTGAATGGCACACAAACACAATCCATGTTTCAATTGTCTCAAGGCTTAGAAATCCTTCTTTAACCTGTCTCCTGGATTTAACAAGTGACATCAATAAGGGATCATAGCTTTCACCTGGTCAGTCTATGTCATGGAATGCGCTGGTCTTAATGTTTTGTATTCTCAGTATATATGGAATGTTTAGAAAAGGTAAGACCTTTATTAGGGATTTTCAAGTCCCTCAGTCGAGCACCTGATTCCCTTTTCGTTTAAGCTGGGCTGAAGCGTGTTTTGGGTACACACTTTTTATTTGATTGATAATGGTCAATATTCATCCATGGTGTTGTAAAGTCATCGTCATTTTGAGAGCCAATCAGTCGATTGTAACTGACCATGGGAATATTCATTGTAATTTTCATGGTAATACTCAAGTTCTTTATTCAGACCAGTGGAAAATAAAGATGTAATGAGGTTAACAGTAAGTTTAGAATAATTGCAGAATTTTTCACTTTTGATAGATCCTGTTAAAGTCCTACTATCCAGCTGTGCCAACAATGAGGCTGGAATGATTATAACATGGTTCTCTCTAGCAACAAAGACAATTCAGATTGAAAATGCACATTCTTACAAGTTAACCATGTGCTCTGTTTCTTTGTGATTTTAAACGTCTTGATATAAAAGTGAACTCTGTACACCGGCTCCTTCAACAGAAGACCATGGATGCATCCCAAATAGCACCTTTTTCCCTATATAGTGCACTTCGTTTGACCAGAGCCCTATGGTGTCTGGTCGCAAGTAGTGCTCTATAAAGGGAATAAGGTGTCATTTGATTTGGGACACAGCCTACTGATGTTGCTCACAACAATTTCCCTCAGAGAAGTCTTCAGATGTCACAGCAACATTCTATCATTCATTCTCATTTGGAACGGCCACGGAGAACCAGACAGACAGGGGCGGGAACTATTTGTCTTGTGGCCTATTCTACTGAGGGATCTCCAGAATGGCCTACACAATAAACAGCATTAACCACACAGACACTGGCTCCATTAGATGACAGGCCAAGCGTGAGGAAGATGCAGGAGTGATGGGCCCAAATTATACCTTTCTTTATCAGCTTACTTCCCCCAATAGACTGACGCTCTGTGTGTGTGTGTGTGCGTGTGTATGTCTCTCACTCACTGATTCTCAGGGAATAGTTAGCCATCCTAGAGTAAAGACATCTTTCAGCAGCAGCAGAATATGACCGTCAATCAGGAAACCAGTAAGCAGAATGATCTACATTACCCTGAACATCACAGGCAGTAGACTGGGCAACAGTGCTGTGGTGCAGGCCATGCAGAACAAACTGCTGTGATGAACTGGATGAGATGTCGTTAGGCTGTATGTAGGAAGGAGATGTGTCTGGCAAAAGGGCTCACAACAAACTGCCTGCCTGACTGCAGCTTAATACGCTTTGCAAAGCTTGGATGGTTGCACTCACATCAAGTTGGTCTCTTTAGAAGATCCTGCATTTTAAATTGGAATATGATCAAATACAAATGATGTGAACAAGCAAATAATATTTCTCATGACACTAACATGGTAGTAATGTTATGATGCATCGCCTCATAAAGGAACGTGTTCCTATTCCAGTATTTTATTTAGCCTTTATTTAACGAGGCAAGTCAGTTAAGAACAAATGCTTATTTACAATAATGGCCTACCCCGGCCAAACCCTAACCCGGACAATGCTGGGCCAATTGTGCACCGCCCTATGGGACTCCCAATCACAGTCGGTTGTGATACAGCCTGGAATTGAACCAGGGTCTGGAGTGACACCTCTAGCACTGAGATGCAGTGCCTTAGACCGCTGCGCCACTCGGAAGCCCAAACTTGAATTGATGCCCTGAACACTACAGATGTAGGATCTTAATTTGAGTCAGTTTGTTACAGCAGGAAAATAATAATGCAGCACCAGGAAATGTGAATTGCACTGAAAAACTATATAAACATAAAATGTAAAATGTTGGTTCAATGTTTCATGAGGTGAAATAAAACTACCCAGAATTTTTCCATACACACAAAATGCTTATCTCTCTCAAATGTTATGCACAAATTTGTTTACATCTCTGTTAGTGAACATTTATCATTTGCCAAGATAACCCATCCACCTGACAGGTTTGTCATATCAAGAAGCTGATTAAACAGCATGATCATTACACAGGTGCAACTTGTGCTGGGGATGATAAAAGGCCACTCTAAAATATAGTTTTGTCACACAACACAATACCACAGATGACTCAAGTTTTAAAGGGAGTGTGCAATTGGCATGTTGACTGCAGAAATGTCCACCACAGTTGTTGCCAGAGAATTTAATGTTAATTTTTCTACCAAAAGCCGATTCCAACATAATTTTAGAGAATTTGGGAGTACATTCAACCGGCCTCACAACCGCAGACCATGTGTAACCATGCCAGCCCAGGACCTCCACATCCAGCTTCTTCACCTGCGGGATCGTCTGAGACCAGCCACCCGGACAGTTGATGAAACTGAGGAGTATTTATGTCTGTAATAAAGCCCTTTTGTGGGGGAAAACTCATTCTGATTGGCCGGACCTGGCTCCGCAGTGTGTAGGCCTATGCCCTCCCACGCATAGGCCTGCGCTCCTGCCCAGTTATTAAATCCATAGATTAGGGACAAATTAATTCATTTCAATTGACTGATTTCCTTATATGAACTGTAACTCAGAGAAATTGTTAATTGTTGCGTTTATATTTTTGTTCAGTATAATTATGTGGATTGTAATTAATGGATATGTTTTGTATAGGTTGATACATTATACATTAGGGCAAATGTGGAAATTGCAAACTTTAGAAGCCTTTTTAAACCTTGAATACACTACACGTTTGCATTTCCTGCTGTGCAAGAAAATTCTCATCAACAAAAGAGTGATCAAATTAGATCCTACATCTGTAAGCTTCCTTTTAATTAAAACAGCTCATACAGTTTTTTCCTGGTATATATCATGCTTTTCTATTTAATAACAAGGTACAGAGCATAGTCAATATTCGGACAAATAATAATCACGCTTGTTACACCATTGATGGGATAAGAGAAGGCTGCCGAAAAGGGACATGATTTTCTAAAGCAATCAATCCTCATACAGGAGTGGAGAGATGCACTTTGTATGACAATACCTTGACAGCAAATGAAAACTACAGTAACCTTAGTAATGGTCACCAAGTGCAGTGGTGCTGTTAGTGATGAACATTAACACTGAATCAATGCCTGGGCACAATAATCAATTGCTGTGGCAAGCAAGCGCTGTGGAGGAAAAATGGTGGGAGAAGGTGAGGAAGAGAGAGAGTATACTGTATGTATGAATGAGACTGAGTTCATGTTCATTTGAAAGTTAAACTCAATAAAAATGGAGACAGAATGTGATGGGTGATGAATAGCCCAAGCATCATCAAAGCAGTTATATTTGTCCTCGTGTTCATTCCAAAACCATTTGGTACGACGACTTCTATTGAAACACAATCATGGATGTTTCAGAAAATGATCACAGAATTCTTGCTCCTTTTCCATAGTCATGTAGTCAAAGATTGAAGTTCAATCGAGAGAGGGAGACTGACCTTGAAGTAATTCAATTTAAGCAGGGGTGGATGAAGTCATTCTTTCTCAGTGATCGGTTGACTGAGTGGGATTCTATCCTCTCTTCAAGCCTGCCTTTGACTCATCTATCCATTCCCCTTTATAATGAACACTGATGAGCTCTAAATCCATGGCCCTACCTCACTGTGTTGTCTGGATCCGTTTATAGAAAGGACATAGATGCTGAATATTGTCATCTATTTGTAATAAATAATTAGTGATTAATACATAGTAAGGATTTCTAATAGTTTCATCTTGTCATTGTTAAACTGAACAATTGAAAGTGTCTGTAGGAGATATGACTAATCTTGTCAGTGCCTTCTTCCAAGACCCATATTTGACCAGACAGGGGTTTCAAATCTTTAATTTCAAAGTACAAGATCTTGGACACTCAAGTGAAAATCTTCACAGATCTCAAGTCATGTAAGCCTCAAGCCTTTTCAAATCAGCAAAACTACAGCTCAGTGTGAAATATCACCCAGATTAGGCTGTGAATACTAGCTTTCATGGCCGATAGGATGTTTGTATGAATTCTAAAGAAAAAAAGGAAAATATACATTTTTCTAGGGACATAAAAATCTCCACTTGAGAATTAAGGGTAAAGGCATTACTTGCGAGTCAGGCGAGCAAAAAATCTGCCTTTAATCAATACTGTAACTGACAATGGGCATAAAATATGAAAGAGCCTGTGGCTGAAGAATAGCAGTCAATACAGTAGGGTAGCACTCCCTCCCATCTCTCCAGACCCATTCTCCTCAGGTGATCCTCCACAGCCCTGCAGACAATACTAGGCATGAAGAAGACAGGACATGGGGACAGATGGATGGGTCTGCATTTCAAATTTACAAAGCCTTATTATTCAGTAATTTGAGCATTTGTAATTTTCTGTAATCTGGCAGCTCATGGTGAGAAGACAGAGAGAGGAATTCATTTTCAGCGGGATGTTCAATTAGGGAATGGTGAGAGATAAAAATGTATGTTGGAGAACACACACACCTGTCCTGTACACATAAGGAGACAGAATGATAATGAGACTGGTTCCATGCATGGCGCTACTATAAGCATATTTTTCATTTGATTGTCTTAGCTCTCCATCCTCCAGCGATGGCCGAGGTTAATGTATTTAATTTGATTGTCTTAGCTCTCCATCCTCCAGCGATGGCCGAGGTTAATGTATTTCATTTGATTGTCTTAGCTCTCCATCCTCCAGCAATGGCCGAGGTTAATGTATTTCATTTGATTGTCTTAGCTCTCCATCCTCCAGCAATGGCCGAGGTTAATGTATTTCATTTGATTGTCTTAGCTCTCCATCCTCCAGCGATGGCCGAGGATAATGTATTTCATTTGATTGTCTTAGCTCTCCATCCTCCAGCGATGGCCGAGGTTAATGTATTTCATTTGATTGTCTTAGCTCTCCATCCTTGAGGTTAATGTATTTCATTTGATTGTCTTAGCTCTCCATCCTCCAGCGATGGCTGAGGTTAATGTATTTCATTTGGTTGTCTTAGCTCTCCTTCCTCCAGCGATCGAGGTTAATGTATTTCATTTGATTGTTTTAGCTCTCCATCCTCCAGCGATGGCCGAGGTTAATGTATTTCATTTGATTGTCTTAGCTCTCCATCCTCCAGCGATGGCTGAGGTTAATGTATTTCATTTGATTGTCTTAGCTCTCCATCCTCCAGCGATGGCTGAGGTTAATGTATTTCATTTGGTTGTCTTAGCTCTCCATCCTCCAGCGATGGCTGAGGTTAATGTATTTCATTTGGTTGTCTTAGCTCTCCATCCTCCAGCGATGGCCGAGGTTAATGTATTTCATTTGATTGTCTTAGCTCTCCATCCTCCAGCGATGGCCGAGGTTAATGTATTTCATTTGGTCACAAAGTGATAGAGATGAAGCCTCTCTGGTCTGAGAAATAGCATGTTATTGAGTGGAAAATAAAAGACGAGACAATCTCAAACCATTTGGCATTTTAGGAGAAGTACTGCTAATATGATATCGCTGCATTAGACTCTGAACCTGACTTTATTCCAGATGTCATCCAGATTAAACGACTCGTGCTATTGGGACAATAGAATGCCTTCGGGATTCATGTTGACATTCAAGCCAACCTTCTCGATTATATTCAGAAAATATTGATAACAAAAACAAATTCAGCAGAACTGTACAATACTCTTAATTGATGTGTATGGTAATAGGCTTCCAGGTAATATATTCATTGATTAATTGATTAATGACCATGAAAAGTATTTAATTTATGCATCAATGTATTATTTATGTAAATGTCATCACTTCACATTACAGTTAGTCATTGCAATTACAATACTATGATACTGTAATCCTCACAAAGAGCTGCTGCAATAGTCCATAATCACAGTTGACTTCATTCAAGACTTAGATCTGCAAAAACATCCCCGTCAACAGCGCGAGTATATATACACTGGCACAGCAAGACAGAAAAACAAAACCCACAGCCAACAATCTTTATGAATTAAGACTCCCTTTCAAGCCCCAATGTCACAAAAATTTTCAAACAGGACATGAACATTCATTTAGATAAAGCAGTCCTTATCAAACAATACAAAGACATTAAAAAGCAGTCAATGTCACACAATACTTAAAAAGTTAAATATCAATTCAAATGTTAGCAACCATAGACTCTCCTTTTAGAGACCCGACCTTAAAATGGATTCAGTTCCAGCAGTGTGATGATACCACAACCCTGATTCGAGGAGAAAATACTACTTTAAGACCCAAACACCAATAAAGTCCCTCTTTCTTTGCTGAGCTCAAGCATTAAAGAGTAACCAAGCAACAAGTGACAATCAAGGGAAATGACAGATGGAGACAAACTGAAGTGTAAAGCTAAGTTCCTTCATTAGTAGTATATTGCACAGTTTTAATAGTTTGTTATGGACTTGTTGAGTCACAGAAAGAGTGCAGTACAGAAAATGTTGAAACCCATTACCCCATTCATATGACTGTCCACATTTTCTCCTGCTCTGACATAGGGACTAGACCTCCTTTGGGTTACCGTAGCACAACATTGGTTAATTATCTGAATAATGTTTGCCAAAATAAATCCTGCCAGGGAAGTCGCATAAGCATCGATGCTAAAAGGCCAACTTGCATTCTACTGTATATGAGACCAGACAATGAAAAAAAAGAGAGAAAATTACACTATTTATAAAGTATAATTTTACAATTCATTATGATACAGAATAGTCTTTACTGTGTCAAGCCTTGAATTTGTACAAACTAGCAGATTTGCACTTCTTCACCGCCGCAAAGAGCACAGAGTACCTCTGAGAGAGAAAGAGAGAGAATAAAAGGCAAATAAATAAAGACGATTCCAGTGAATTCTGAGGTCTCTCCCTCTGTGATCTCTGTATTCGCAGCCCAAGGTGTGAGGCTGTGAGGTGTGTGGCGGAGAGCCCGGCTGTTGCACCTCGCCGGTGTTGATTACCTGGCGCCCGTTGCCATGGCAGCGGTGTCTGCAGTTCAGAGCAGGTCGGGCAGAATGAGGCCCGGCGGTTTGGGCTCCACGCAGTTAATCCAGAAATTGGCACAGCTGGCGTGGTACTGGTGGCCCCCGTACGGCAGCTTGAAGTTGTCCGTCTCTGAGTTGAAAGCCTGGCGGAAGGGTCAAATAAGAGCGAAACGAGGGGGGATGTTAGGACAACAAGGTTCTACTGAATAGTTAATAAACAGATGAACTTGGCAGTAGCTCAGGCTAACAAATAGAAAGCAGTGGTAAAGATAAATCAATGATCAACAGGAACTAAATAATTGATCTATGAGAGTAATGGTAGAAGCAGGGATTTGTAGGTAGCTTAACCTGCATACAGTATCTCCACTGTGGCATATAAACAAGGGGTCAATGAAAACTGGTCCTTTGAAAATATGACTCGTGTTTGGCACAATGATCTGTTTACTGATCAATAAGACTGCTGCTCATTGCCTGTCCTCCTGACTGTTAGTTGAATATATTGAGATAGCTGAATGGCACTCCCACATAACATCTGAATATAGCCGTTGAGAAAATAAACTGAGTGAACTGAGAGGGGCAGAGAGCTGTTATGCGAGCTTGCATTTAGCTGGGCCCAGCTGTAGCAGCAGGTTGGTGATGAGGAGGAGATGCTAATGTTTAAGAGTTTGCATCCCTGGTGAAATATCCGAACTGAAGCAAGACAGAGAAATAAGTCATGTGTGGTGAATCATATCCTCCCACAGAAAACAACCTAGAAACGCACACATCATATAGTATACTCATACCTGTCCACCTGCTCACAAACCATTTATAGTACATTTACTATGCTGTGCACACCTGTTGTCTTTCTCACACACACTGACACACTCAGGTTTCACAGACACAATGTATTCTCCTTCCATCTTTTGCACGTCCTCCCACTTCTTTTGTCAAACCTGCATTTAGTCCGCCTGCCAAAGCCTGGAATGTTGGAGAGCGAGAAGAAAGGAGAGAACACAAAGGCATAACCCCTCGTCTCCACGTCCTCCCTCTCCTCACCTCCACCTCCACCCCCACCTCCACCTCCACCTCCACCCCCACCTCCACCCCCACCTCCACCTCCACCCCCACCTCCACCCCACCCCCACCCCCACCTCCACCCCCACCTCCACCCCCACCTCCCACCCCCACCTCCCAGTCCCAGCCTGCAGAACTGTAATGATGTGCAATTTACCCATCAAACATGATTGTGCCGACACATATAATGTGGTGAGACATAACAGAAGTAGAAAGTGCTGGAGAGAGGATATGCTTGGGAGAGTTAGACAATTTGAAAACCAAAATGAAAGGTCAGCATGATTAATCCTAGGTAACCTTTCTAACTGTAATCTAAAGGTTAATGACCCTCCATTAGGAAACCAAGACGACAGTGCTGCTCATGGTGCTACAGGGCTCCAGACTAGAAACACCACCTGTTAATGCAAGGGGCATCATGCCTAAAGAGGGAGGCTACAGTCTACTGCTGCTTAAGAGGCGGAAATAAGTGAAGCATACCCTTACCCTTAACCTCTTGTCATGGTCTTTAGCCAGTGCCTGCAAGTAGCATAAGAGGTGTCAGCATTTTCCTGGTTTCATGCATTGTCCTGAGTAAGCAAAGTGAAACTCTACAGTAACTGAGGATCAGTCCGTCAGTTTGCACAGAACAGAACGTTGGTACACCAAGGAGCTGAAAGAGCAGCATTCCAAGAGCCCCAAAGTGAAAGAATCTAAAGTACCACCTTACGATCATCCATCTAATTTTCCAATAAACATCAAACAGGGATGGGCATCTTTCAAACAGGGATGGGTAGGATTCCAGACTCTGCAATAGATTTGAGAGAAATACTGTGCAGTCTGCAAAGCCATGGCATCCACTGCCAAGTAAACTTATTTGAATGTTATTGGCCTATTTCCAGATAAAGTCATAACCAAATTAAACAAACTGAAAAATAACTTAAAATCCTGGAGGTACAGTATATTTCAGAATCTGACATTTATGAATAATAATGCATCATACTGCATAAATTAGTATTGGGAAAAAATCCAAACCAGTACTTTTGGGAATGATTGCACTCATTAGCATTTATCACTGACCAAAAATAGTAATACTTCATTAAACCCAAATTATCACTCAAGAGAGTTTATAGCTTGTTGCAGTCGCCAAGTAATAAACTATGTTTAGATGCTACCTGTTGCTTAGCCTGACAGCAGATCTGTATGTGCTGTAACCAGCTCCCTTGTCATTCGTTGTCATACCATACATGTTTGACATGACAACAAGCACATCAGAGGACTTGGCTGAAACCCAGGCTGATCTGCTACCAGGCTACATGGTGCTGCTGTTGCCCATCCCTGACTCAACATATGAGGGTGATTGGATGAAGAACATTGAGAAAGGTCTCCATTGGATAAGTTAAAACCCAGAACCCAGTCAGCAGTATCAAAGACCAACAGCCTAGGACCAGTCTCTCAATGGTGCCCATCATAGTATTATGCCAGTGATGCCGTCAACACCACACCTATACTTGAAGTTGGAAGACAGACAGAAACTACCTGTACTCTGAAAGATAATAGTATTATCAGCTTCTGTATGAAAACGCTTTCTGTGATTTCATTATTCTCTGAGGGGATGTTATTCTCTGTTTGGCTTTTATGCTTTCTTACAAATGTTCCTCTGGACACAAGTTTAATTAAAAGGTGGCTTATTAATCTGATGTCAGGGGCAGGCTGAATAAAACTATTATTCAGCCTGACTCAGTTCACACGAAAGAGAGAGAGGAGAAAGAGCAAGAGAAAGATTGAGATGAACACAGAGAGAGTGTGAGAGAGAGATGGAGAAATACCCTAACCCTCAGCAGATTTCTTAGCACCTGCGCTCCCAGCTCCTGACTGATCTGATGCGTGAGCCACATCAGCTGCCTAAACTCAGCCATCCTCCCTCCGCCTCGCCTCATCAATCTATCTCTAGCTAAATGATGCAGGGGAACATCGCAAGAAACAATCAAAGCAATCTTGTCCTGCAGACTGTCCAGTCAAACAATACTATTAATGGACCCCAATATGACAAATAGTTACTGATGATCAGGGTTTGACAAGTGGAAAAGAAAGTGTCACAAACACATTTGAAGCCATAGCAGAACTGAAATGATGAAACAAATGAACACACAGATATGGAGGGGTAATGTATAGACCTGTTGTTAGTAGCTGGTAAGAGGTGAAGTGAGAGGTGGCTGTCAGATGAAGGTTGAGCTACAAGCCTGTTATTGTCAGAGTAACGCTGCATGCTTCACTGACCCTCCAGAAACCTTCCCACCATTCCCTCAGCTCAACCAGACGTGCCAAAAGAACAACTTCACTCCTCTCACGTCCTGTCTGTCTGTCTGTCTCCTCCAACTCTTTTTATCTCCCTCTTTTTCTCCATCTCTCCCTTCCTGAATTGTTATCATCTTAACAGGTGTCATTTTACCATCATTGTTTCATCACCTTCTCTTCTAAGACTCATTTTGGAGGGATATTTGGTGAAATCGGATTGTCTGGTCATTTCTAACACATCTGTGCATCCATACAGTGCTGCTGCTGTCGGCACTGGCAGTGTCTCAAATAGCACTCTATTCCCTGTATAGTGCACTAGTTTTGACCAGGGCCCATTTTGTCTTTTGGGATGCAGTCAGTGTGAAGGGAGGGAGCTGAGAGGAGAAGAGTGTGCTGTCATTTTGGCACCCCATCGCCTGTCTATCAGTGGAGAATTTGGCCCCCAGGCCCCCAGTAGCAGAGAGTGAAGTGAGATTCAGTTGACAGTTCACTGCCTCATACTCTTTTAAACAGACGTCCAATAGTTGTCTCTTCTTTGCTCTGCAAAATGTTCAAAGTCAAAGAAACGATCATTTAGTTATTATGCGTCAACCACTAGTTTAAAAACAACTCTCAAAAGGCAAAATGATTCATGGTTTATTCAGCTTGAGAAATTTGTTGGAACGGATTTATAATCAAATGTTTCAACAGTTGTTGGGTCCATCTGTTGAGGGATTGAGGGTGTGTTGGTTGGCAATCATGATTATGTGTTGACTGAGAATTACTGTATGCTTATTGTGTGTGTGTGTGTGTGTGTGTGTGTGTGTGTGTGTGTGTGTGCAGACCTTGCTGCGTGAGTCCACGTTGAGCAGGCACACCCCACAGGCCAGCTCCTTGGCGTTCTTGATGCCGTGTCTCAGGATACAGGAGGAAAAGTCCAGCGAGCTCTCATCAGGCTGTACAGAGAAACACACAACATTACACAAGGAGAAACACACACAGGCGAACATACTCAAACACACACACACACACACACACACACACACTTTATTTGAATCCACAAATTGCATTACATTCAAGAAGGATTCAAAACATTTCAAAGGTCTTTGTATGCATGGCCACTTAAGGATACAGAAAGCCCCTTCTCATAACAGCTGAAACAGAGCAGTACCTAGCCAATTACTTTGCCTTAGGCTGGCCTGCAACCTGGAGGCCACGTACTGTAAGCCTATGTTTGTGACCGAGACACACACAGAGTGGTAGCTTGCCCCCCGTGTGGAGGTGCTGGCAGATTGGTCACCTGATCATAGGACTCTGCTGTGGGGCACACGATGTTGCTACGCCTCACATCAACAACTTCACAAAACACTCAATGAAACGAGGGATCTACAGTTCCGAAATTTGAGGAAATGTACCATATTTGCAAGGATTTTATAAGGGTGCCAACCAATTTACATTTAAAAAATAAGTTGTATATTTAAGCAATAAGGCTCGGGGTGGTGTGGTATATGGCCAATATAACATGGCTAAGGGCTATTCTTAGGCACGACACAATGCATTCAAAGCTCGAAAAACCTGGTTTACAATACCTAGATACAGACCACTGTAACTGTACATGTGTAGCAGCTTCCTCTCCAACACTGAGCTACAGAACAATAGCGAGAAGGAGACATGTCTCTATTCATTCATTAACCAGCTAAATGAACTGAAGTAGAAATATGTCTTTAATCTGGGAAATGAAAGTAAATACAGTCCATTAGTCTGTTGGCAGCAGAGCTGTGTGAACAAGTGAGTGTGCCCAGGCATCTCTCTCTCTCTCTCTCTCTCTCTCTCTCTCTGAGGAGGACGGAGACTGCAGAATCAAAAGGCAGCTGCAGGTCTATGGTCTGAGATAACGTAGCGTTACTACTCACTCACTCACTGACCGTCTCCCTCTACCTCCCTCTGTCCCTCTCGGCTAATTCTCTCTCTTTCTGTACTGACATTATCTCCAGTCAGGAGATGGCCAGCCTGTATTATCTGCTGGCATTTGAGAAGCAATGTTATTCATTGGGCTGGCTGCAGAGGATAAGGCCAGCACATCTCCTCTCTGCCTCTGTTCTCAACACATCACTACAGCCTACAACAGACAACTCTACACTCCCCGTCCCACAGCTACACACACTAACAGATACCAGCATAGGGTTTGGTTTCGTACACTGTCAAGGTTTCATTGATAATCCTACTAGGCAGTCCTTATCCACTCAACATTTCATCAGGAACATTTTCTAGACAAAGTTGTTACAATCAAGTGTAATCTTCTCAGGTCTGTGTGTAGCCTAACCAACTGCATTTTAGGAAGGGAGGTCTGTGTGTGTGTGTGTGTGTCTGTACTGTATCGTGTGTGTTTCTTACCGCCAGGTTGGCCAGGGACATGAAGCCCATGAGGTTGTTCCAGACGCGGCTGATGTCCTTCAGCAGCTGCTGCAGCTTCTCCGAACACACGGCTGTGGCCTTGATACCCAGCTCCACACGCTTGGTCACGCGGTACACCTCCACCACACCTGCCACATAAACACACTTAGACAATAAGACAACACCCCTGCTCCCAGTTCTCTCCCACAGCCAGCTCCAACATAAGCCAAATATAGACAGTGAGAAGGACAATGAAAAACAGCTAACATGTCTACACTCCCCTATGTTGAGGAATAAGGTGACATTTGAGACACATCCACAGTCCGTCAGGCCGAGCGAAGACAAGCCCCCACTAGGTTCCACAGTCTGTCAGGCCGAGCGAAGACAAGCCCCCACTAGGTTCCACAGTCCGTCAGGCCGAGCGAAGACAAGCCCCCACTAGGTTCCACAGTCTGTCAGGCCGAGCGAAGACAAGCCCCCACTAGGTTCCACAGTCTGTCAGGCCGAGCGAAGACAAGCCCCCACTAGGATCCACAGTCCGTCAGGCCGAGCGAAGACAAGCCCCCACTAGGATCCACAGTCCGTCAGGCCGAGCGAAGACAAGCCCCCACTAGGTTCCACAGTCCGTCAGGCCGAGCGAAGACAAGCCCCCACTAGGTTCCACAGTCCGTCAGGCCGAGCGAAGACAAGCCCCCACTAGGTTCCACAGTCCGTCAGGCCGAGCGAAGACAAGCCCCCACTAGGATCCACAGTCCGTCAGGCCGAGCGAAGACAAGCCCCACTAGGATCCACAGTCCATTAGGCCGAGCGAAGACAAGCCCCCACTAGGATCCACAGTCTGTCAGGCCGAGCGAACACAAGCCCCACTAGGATCCACAGTCCGTCAGGCCGAGCGAAGACAAGCCCCCACTAGGATCCACAGTCCGTCAGGCCGAGCGAAGACAAGCCCCCACTAGGATCCACAGTCTGTCAGGCCGAGCGAAGACAAGCCCCCACTAGGATCCACAGTCTGTCAGGCCGAGCGAAGACAAGCCCCCACTAGGATCCACAGTCTGTCAGGCCGAGCGAAGACAAGCCCCCACTAGGATCCACAGGCAACACTGGAGCGCTGAATAAATCTCTCAGAGGGGATCAGGCAGAGTTTGGGGTTCTAGCTGAAGACTGTTAGACCTTATTTAACAAGCTCAGGACCTTTGTCTGTGTGTGTGTCTCTCACCCAGCAGGTACTCCATGCCCTGAGCAGACTGGATGACCTCAGTGCAAACAGTAGAGCAGCTGATGCTGTTTAGGGTGTTGTTGGCTTTAATGATGACCTGGGGACAGAGACAGACAGCAGAATGGGTTAGGGTTACACACACACACACACGCTCAGATATGGCAAAACAGGAGAGGGGGAACAGTCCTGCACACTATCTTACCTGTACAGCACTCTCCAGACACCTCTGCCACTCATATGCATAGCGCTCACTCTCCTGAAACAACATGCTATAGTTGTTAGAAAGAGTTCAGATATGAGAAGACATTTACACATTTCCATAAAGACACTTACATAAATACACAAAAAAAACTTATAAACTTATTAAGGCCAAAGCCTCTGTGGTTTGCTATTGTGTCTACTGAACTTCTAAACACTCTCCAGAGCATCTGGATAATTGGCAAATGTAGTTAACATGTCTGGGATAGAGTGACTGTGTGTCTCACCTCCACCTCCCCAGTCAGGTCCTTGTACTTGTCTCTGATGACGGGCAGGGCAGGCTTCTTCTCACTCAGGGTGCTGGAGCGGTCTCTGAAGGGCTGCTCCGGGGCCGGGGAGGGGGGCGAGCGCCCAATCTCCTTCTCCCCCAAACTGTGGCTACGCTTGTGGGAGCCTGAGGTAAGGAGAAGAGGAGAGAGTGTCTTGATACGTACATAAATAATATATACAGGCAATGTCTGGCATACATACAGTACATTCAAATGCCCTTTTAATGGCCACTTCTACCAACCCAGAGATGTTGGCTAATTCCAGATATGCACCTGTTTGTTTACTATGGCATAATTGGGACTTTTTACTGAGCTCATTTTCTGTTGTGGCTAATTCCTTCCGGACAAGGACACAGACGTCAAAACACTTCATTTACAACAAATGATAATTATGTACAAAATAGCGCCACGGCAACCAATGCAAGTATGAATAATTCATGATGGCTCACTCACTTACACAGACAGACACACACAGAAAAAAACAGACAGACACATGAAAAAAGACACACAGTCACATGCCACAGGGACTCTCTCTCTGTTTGTGTGTGTGAGAGAGAGAGAACAAGGTAATCACCCCCTGCGGAGACATGCATCATCCTCCCCACAGCATGACAGCACTAATACATTCCCCCATTACCTCACACTGATCAGATTACCATTCAATAAGGACAGAAGAATAACAAGTAAAAAGTAATTAGGGTTAACACTGGGAGAGAAATCATTGAGGCAAATGAGCCTTTATCACTTTGGAGGTAGGAATCGCTAATTAACTATGCATGAAACATAACACCGGAAAACAGCAGTAAAAAATGAACACACAAGGAGTGAATACGGTTCATTTCGTCTGGGCATGGATTTTCTGGGCTGTGATGTTAATTAATCTCATTTGCCTGTGTTTGTGTACCAAGGATGTGTTTTACAGTCTCTGGGCTGTAGTCACAACACTGCCATCTATTGTCTGACAGCGGAACTGCACTGAGCTGCCGGAGTAGCCACAGAGCTCCAATACGAGGTGATGAAAGTCCTGCTATGTCACATCACAGCCAGCTGATCTGATGCACACCACTACATCAGAACTAGAAGGCATGGAGTAACTGGACACAATATACCACCATCTACTTACTGAGGATCAGAAAATGTACGTATATCTACTATCTACAGAAAATAAATCAACAAGAGGAGAGACAGAGTACAGGTCAGATAACTCACCTTGTACAGAGAGGTCAAAGGTGGCCAGTTCGCTCTTGATCATCTCTTCACTGGACTTGACCTTGGTCTGAGAGCTGGCCTTCAAAAAGTCAGACTTCCCAAACTTGGCTTTGTCCCCCTGAAAGGCCCTGAACTCATCCGAGGCCCCGTTCAGGTTCCCCTCGGAGCCCGGCTCGGCCGCTGCCGCGGGGGAGTCTGACTTCGCTGACACCGTGCTGGCAAAGTCCCCAAAGTCATCATTCTCATCCCCACCCAAACCTTCCGGCTCACAAGAGCCAAAGTCAGCGAAGGCCTCAAACTTGCTGTCGGGCGACACACTATCCTCTGTTGAGAAGGTGGTGATCTTAGTCTGGGCGATGTGTGTGATGGGGATGTTCTCTGTGCTGCCGAACGACGTCTCCTTCCTGTGGACTACGTCTGAGGGGAGAGAGGAGGAAACACCAACACCGTCCAGGCCCAGATGCTTCTTGGCCTGATCCTGAGCGGACAGGCATTCCTCTCTTTCTGACCAATCATAGCTGGCCACGCTGCTGACTGCTGACGTTCCGAAGGGGTTAAACTTTATGTCGTCTCCTTCTGTAATGACAACAAAAAATACACACTGGTACCTCTAAGTGGGAAAAGCATAAGGTGCTGAAATGATAGCTACTACTCAGTCAGCCATGATAAAGTGAAAAGGCATTTGGGCAAGCTATGATATGTTATATGAAAAATACTTACTGTGGAAGCCATATTCTGTGTCTGACGCTGAATGTGTGTTGACTTACAACAAGCAGCTTTACTTTGCTCAGAGTACCACCTCATCTCCCCTACATTGTAACAGCAAGATCAAATGCACTGCATTTAATCTTGTGCTGCACTATAGTGTGTGTAAGGGTTCACTTACTAGGATGTGATCACCAGCTTAAAGGAGGGTTAAAATGCCGAAATTGATTGGGTTCTAAAAATATGTTTTTTCACCAGTCTATTTCCAATTGGTGACATAGATGACAGATAATATAGGGGTACAACATACGTTCGTTGCTCCCATACAGATACAGTGAAATATTAGTTTGGATAATACCAATAGGTTGAAAACCTCTACAGGATCCCCCCGCGGGATGGTTGAGCTAACGTAGGCTAATTAGCGTGAGGTTATAAGTAACAACAACATTTACCAGGACATATCTGATGTGGGCCTAAAGCTTAAATTCATTGTTAATCTAACTGCACTGTCCAATTTACAGTAGATATTACAATGAAAGAATACCATGCTACTGTTTGAGGAGAATGCACAGTTATGACCTTGAAAATGTATTAATAAACCAATTAGGCACTTTTGGGTAGTCTTACAACATTTCAAACAGAAATACAATGGTTCATTGAATCAGTCTAAAACTTTGCACATACATCTAGTGGCCAAAATCTAAACTGCACCTAACCTGGAATAGTACATTATGGCCTTTCTCTTGCATTTCAAAGATCTCAAAAAACACTATTTTTTCTTTGTATTATCTTTTACCAGATCTAGTTTGTTATATTCTCCCACATTCATTTCACATTTCCACAAACGTTTCAAATGGTATCAAGAATATGCATCTCCTTGCTTCAGGTCCTGAGCTACAGGCAGTTAGATTAGGGTATGTCATTTTAGGAAAAAATGGGAAAAAAGGGTTCGATCCTTCAATTAAAGGGATACTTTGGGATTTTGGCAATGCGGCCCTTTATATACTTCCCCAGAATCAGATGAACTTGTATGTGTCAGTGTCCAGTATGAAGGAAGTTAGAGGTAGTTTTGTGAGCCAATACTAACTAGCGTTAGCACAACGTCTGGAAGTCTATGGGTATCTGCTAGCATAAATTAACCAAGGGTTGTGTTAGCTGTCCTCTGATCCAAAGGAAATAGATGTCCTGTCAGGGTTGGCTGCTGGGGTTGTGAGGTAGATTGGAGATCTGACAGTTCTGAGGCAGATAAGACAGGATAGGACGAGGCCCTGCTGTAGAACACCTCTCTAGTGTTTTCTCTAGGTGTGTGACAATACTGTAGCACAATCTATTAGGAGCAGACAGTTCTGCTAACATGATGATACAAAATGACATCCGTTTCATGACAGATTGCCATGGCAACCTCAGTAGTGGAGTGGAGCCGTTCTGTCTCTGTATTGATTGTCTACCCCACAAACTGTGTTGTACAAGCAGAACACTGTTCAATTCATAATATATCGGGCAGGAATTGTATAACTACCGGTAACATAAACAAGCACATATTCTTACAAGTGCTCACACAGTCACACACTCAAACACTCAGAGATACACACTCCTACTAAGATACAGTATAACCTGCAGGAATGTGTGGACCCCAGTCAGCGTTGCCTCATGCGTGACAGAACCCTTGCACGCAAAAAAAGCAATTTGTGAAATTGACAAGGAGCTAGTGTAGTAGTAAGCCGAATGTAGCTAAACATTATCTGGCCTCTGAGGATAGGGAAGGGAGAAAATAAGACGGTACGCATTTCAGCAATACCAATAGTAATATTTATTACGACAACATGGGTAAAGAGAGAAAGATCACAAAAGACTCTGAGAGGTCTATTGTTACAAGAGGTTGTAAAAGGATATTTGAATCATTTAGAACACAAGGGCATGCAGTCAGACAAGAAGAAGAAAAACAGAGAAAACGGTAAAAGAAAGAAACCCCCCAGAAGAATATAGCTGCAGAAAGCAGAATGAGAAGGCACAGTCACAGACTAAAATGAGTAAATCTCGGTAGAAGAAGACACACTGTAGTTGTACTAACAGGGTGGAAAGCAACAGGTTGATTGATAGAAAGATAATTGAATACAGAACACTTGAAAAAGACAAGGTGATTTAAAGGACAGGTTCAAGGCAGGAGAGTGATTAACCCTTTGAGGACCTGAACGCTTCTCTACTATTCTCGCCATGATAGAAACTCAAATGTCAACGGCAGACTTTAGAGATAAAATAAATACCGGTAAGGGTTTTGTCATTTTTAAATCAAAACTTTGTGTCCTTACTACATAATGACAACATCATATAAATAGGATACATTTCTACAGTCTACTAAATCCAATAGGACTCAGAGGCATTACATTGCCTTACATTCTATTTCTGAGAAGTTGGAGGAGAGGTATGGATCACCAAATCCATTGTTTAGCACATGTACATTACCATTCACAAGTTTTGGGTCACTTAGAAATGTCCTTGTTTTTAAAGAAAAGCACATTTTTTGTCCATTTAAAATAACATCAAATTGATCAGAAATACAGTGTAGACATTGTTAATGTTGTAAATTACTATTGTAGCTGGAAACAGCAGACTTTTTATGGAATATCTACATTGGCGTACAGAGGCCCATTATCAGCAACCATCACTCCTGTGTTCCAATGGCATGCTGTGTTAGCTAATCCAAGATTGATCCTTTTAAAAGGCTAATTGATCATTAGAAAACCCTTTTGCAATTATGTTAGCATAGCTGAAAACTGTTGTGCTAATTAAGACGCAATAAAACTGTTGTACTGATTTAATGAAGCAATAAAACTGTCCTTCTTTAGACTAGTTGAGTATCTGGAGCATCAGCTCCAACAGGCTCAAAAGGGCCAGAAACAAAGAACTTTCTTCTGAAACTCGTCAGTCTGTTCTTGTTCTGAGAAATTAAGGCTATTCCATGCGAGAAATTGCCAAGAAACTGAAGATCACGTACAACGCTGTGTACTACTCTCTTCACAGAACAGCGAGTTTCAGAAGACAGTTCTTTGTTTCTGGCCATTTTGAGCCTGTAATCAAACCCACAAATGCTGATGCTCCAGATACTCAATTAGTCTAAAGAAGGACAGTTTTATTGCTTCATTAAATCAGTACAACATTTTCAGCTGTGCTAACATAATTGCAAAAGGGTTTTCTAATGATCAATTAGCCTTTTAAAATGCTAAACTTGGATTACTTAACACAACGTGCCATTGGAACACAGGAGTGATGGTTGCTGATAATGGGCTTCTGTACGTATGTACAGAAGCCCATAATATGTAGATATTCCATTTTAAAAAATCTGCCATTTCCAGCTACAATAGTCATTTACAACATTAACTATGTCTACACTGTATTTCTGATCAGTTTGATGTTATTTTAAATGGACAAAAAAATAGCCCTTTCTTTCAAAAACAAGGACATTTCTAAGTTACCCCAAACTTTTGAACAGTGGTGTGTGTAAACTTGTCAAGTGATCCAACTACATTTTTCTCCATTATGATTCTTCATAAAACCATTCTGCTCAAGCTCTCAAAGGGTTAAAGAAACAAAGCAGGCTATCTTACCACAAGACCTCAGAGAGGTTCTTCATCTTGTCCAATCACAGGTGACAAAATAGATTTAAAGAGACAGTATAATTTTTCTCTTGCTACCTATTAGTTCAACGCTCCCGTGTACAAGCTCTTAATAAGACTCATTCAATAACTAACAGCAAGACAGGGTTTCTCAAGATAATAATCCATCTTTGATTCTGAACCAATCTAAAATATTTTCCATAACTAGGCTATCCTCATAAATACATTTAATCTTCAAATAGTTTACACAACACAGTTTAAAACAATATCAGGAAGTCTATCTAGTTTGAAAATAAATAAGAATTCATTTTCCTGTAATAAAAATACACTATTAAATCTGTATACATTTAGTTTTTTTTTTTTAATTTTCTTTAATAAAAACAGCTAGTAACACTGTTAAGCAGAAAAATGGCATCCTATAATATGTTCTTGTCAATTTCACAAATTGAACAGGCAGGCACACTGCAGCAAAAAAGCAAGGCAGGGAGGGTATCACTAACTTCAGTGTGTTCTCAAGGAGCCTGTTCGTAGACCAACACATAACAAAACATACCTGAATATCAAAGACAAATGAAAAGGCTTCCTTTTGAGCTGCTCTGACCCAAAGGAGCCCCGGGTGGGGAAAATAAATACTGTCTCTTTAAGGTTGGTTACATTTTCTCCTGGATTGAACACAGTGCAAGCATGTTGAGGCTTTCACACTCCAAGGCCTGCTACTGTACGCTTTCTTAAAGATGAGAATTGATTGGTGCTGTCCAGAAACAAAAATACTGATTGGATGAACGTGGGCCAGAATAAAAGAGAGCAGCAATTAACAGGTTCTGAGGAATGTTTTCTACGCTCCACTACACTATCTCCATCATATTAACGGAAACCATTTTGCTGCAGCTCCGGGATCCGTTGTCATTGCTCATTGTCTTACTCTCTCCTTCGAGAGTAGCCTAACCATTTCAGTTCAACTGAAAGTTGATTTATTCTCATGTGCAATAAAACTTAAACAAAACAAATGGGTGTCGTTACATTGATCATTTCCCGATTTAGAATAACTAAAACGGTGAATTCCTAGACAGAGCTTGATTGTGATGCCTCTTTGCCCGAACTGCTAAAACCAATAAACTGATATGTTGGCTAGTGTTGAAATATTATAGGCTATAAGGACATCTCACTGCACACTTATGCCAATAGATAAGCACATGGGTGTTAAAAGGAGTGTGCTGCTCACACACAGGGGATGTAAGGAGAGACCTTGAATGTACTCAGAGGAATATGAGACGTGACATGGAAGATGAGATGCTTGGTAAATTAATTACGATCATGAGAGGGGAGAAGGGTGCTGATATGGACAATGCCTGGACATTAAGGCTAATTAGATTCCATGAGTGTTTCCATTTAGAGGTTCAGTACCCTGGTCCGCTAACCTCTGATCTCTTTGTAGTGATGTGGGCTTTGTGGGGTCAAGAGACCACTTAGGTTTAGGGAGATGGAGCAAAAGCACTATGGGAGACTGATAGCCAACACTGGGAGTGTCAAGGAATACTATATGGGTACTCTCTCACACACAGTAGGAAAACTCACTCGTACACATACAAAACACAACCAAGCAATCACACTCACACATACCAACACACAACGAGCAATCAAAACAATTTACTCAATGCAATAAGATAAACTGTGTGATATGATAAACTGTAGGTGATTTCTGCCATTCATAAATACTTTTTGCCTTTTCATAAATACTTTCTTTTCACATAATACTTAAGTACAGTGCATTCGGAGAGTAATCAGACCCCTTCCCTTTTACACATTCTGTTACGTTGTTGCATTATTCTAAAAGTTATTAAATACATTTTTTCCTCATCAATCTACAGATACCCCACAATGACAAATAAAAAAATGGATTTTAGAAATGATTGCAAATAAAAAACTGAATAAAAAAAGAATACCTTATCGACATAAGTATTCAGACCCTTTCCTATTAGACTCGAAATTGAGCTCAGGTGCATCCTGTTTCCATTGGTCATCCTTGAGATGTTTCTACAACTTGATTGGATTCCACCTGTGGTAAATTCTATTGATTGGACATGATTTGGAACGGCACACACCTGTCTATATAAGGTCCCACAGAAGACAGTGCATGTCAGAACAAAAACCAAGCCGTGAGGTCGAAGGAATTGTCCAAGACCGGATTGTGTGGAGGCACAGATCTGGGGAAGGGTACCAAAATAATTCTGCGACATTGAAGATCCCCAAGAACAGTGGTCTCCATCATTCTTAAACGGAAGAAGTTTGGAACCACCAATACTCTTCCTAAAGCTGGCCGCCCAGCCAAGCTGAGCAATCAGGGGAGAAGGGCCTTGGTCAGGGAGTTGACCAAAAACCCGATGGTCACTCTGACAGAGCTCCAGAGTTCCTCTGTGGAGATGGGAAAAACTTCCAGAAGGACAACAATCTCTGCAACACTCCATCAATCAGGCCTTTATGGTAAAGTGGCCAGACGGAAGCCCTTCCTCAGTAAAAGACACATGACAGCCCGCTTGGAGTTACCAAAAAGACACCTAAAGGACTTTCAGACCATGAGCAACAACATTATCTGGTCTGATGAAACCAAGATTGAACTCTGGCCTGAATGCCAATCATCACATCTGGAGGAAATCTGGCACCATCCCTACGGTGACGCATGGTGGTGGCAGCATCATGCTGTGGGGATGTTTTTCAGCGACAGGGTCTCGGAGACTAGTCAGGATCGAGGAAAAGATTAACGGAGTAAAGTACAGAGAGATTCTTGATGAAAACCTGCTCCAGAGAGCTCAGGACCTCAGACTGGGACGAAGGTTCACCTTCCAACAGGACAATGACCCTAAGCACACAGCCAAGACAACACAGGCGTGGCTTTGGGACAAGTCATTGAATGTCTTTAAGTGGCCCAGCCAGAGCCTGGACTTGAACCCGATCAAACCTCTCTGGTGAGACGCCATCCAACTTGACAGAGCGTGAGAGGATCTGGAGAGAATAATGTAAGAAACAGGTGTGCCAAGCCTGTAGCGTCATACCCAACTAGATTTGAGGCTGTAATTGCTGCCAAAGGTGCTTCAACAAAGTATTGAGTAAAGGGTCTGCATACTTAAGTAAATGTGATATTTCATTTTATTTATAATTATTTTTGCAAAAAAATCTAAAAACCTGTTTTTGCCTTGTCATTATGATTATGATTGATGAGGACAAAAAAATAAATTTTAGAATAATGTTGTAATGTAACAAAATGTGGAAAAAGTCAAGGGGTCTGAATACTTTCCGAATGCAGTGTATGTCCACGCTCAAGGAACATCTTTAAAAATGTTCCTTGTATGCCTCTTATTATCATGTTTTGATTTGATAACTAAGCATGAAGCATCAATATAATACATCTGAGGAAGAACTTGGCTTGCTGTGAGTAAAGGTAAAGAGCCTATTGCAGCATACAGTAACTGGGCATTCTGAAAGTGATCAATAAAATCCATCTCCTGGTACAGAGGCCCATCACCATTACATGGCTCTGCGTTAATCTGCATTCAGCCATTTTAGTAGCATCACTCAACACACAACCAAGGCTGGGGAGACAAAAGGTGCATTGAGGAGATGAGCGATGTGTGCTATGACAGCACAGACAGGGAATGAAGGCCAGTGGTCTCATAGAGCAGCGTGACTGCATCACATCAACCTGACTGTCTCTCATCAGAGGAGGCGAGGAGGCCTGTGCTTTTTGACTGTGCTACAAATTCTAAACAAATTAGTAATAAATTAATTAATCAAAAGTATCTTAATAAGTTTAATAAATAAATAAATAAATAAATAAATAAATATTAGGTGAATAAAAATGCTGAATTTAATACCAGGTAATGATGGGTTTGGGAATGAATGACTGGTGGGTGTGATGAGATGACTGTCTCATCATGATTTAGCAGTAATGTGGTTGAGCTAGCTCACTGCTTTGCCCTCTAGTCTAAACCCTAGTTTAATGGGCGCTAAGGGGCACTGAGGGGGGTGGAGACAGAGAGGCCACCGCCAGGCCTACGATTGGTTCTCTATGTGTGACTGGACGGGGCCTCACCAGAGGAGGCGCACTAGTTCCTCACCTGAGGCGGGGGGTTGGTGGGCCGAGAGACCCGGCAGGTCCAGAGAGCTGTCTGACATCACGTGCTTCAGGTCTCCACCCATGTCCGACAGCTTCATGTCCAGCTGCACTGACAGAGCGTCCTCAGAGTCCTCTTTGCCCACGCTGCTGCCCCCGATGGATGGGAGGTCTAGGGACTTAACTGAAGCCGAGTCCTCCTTGCCTCCGTGTTTGAAGGCTGACACCTTATCCACCAGGCTCTTCTCCGAGGCCCCCAGCGCTGTGCAGAACTTGGATGACTGGAAGTCGGCGAAGTCGTCTGCTTCGCTCCTGAGTGACGAGAACGAGCCGCCGGCACTCTCCTTGTTGTCGTCGTACGCCAAGCCTCCCTCCAGAGACAGCTGCTTGAACACGTCGTACTTGTCAGAGCCCTGCTGGGGCAGCTGTGGAGCGATGGTGGTCTCTCCTCTCCCCTCTGCCCTGCCCTCTCCAGACCTCAACCCCTCACCCTTGGCCTCCCCCCCAGAGCTGCCGAAAGCCATGAAGTCTGCAAAATCATCCTGAGATGCTGCCACGCCCCCTCCCAGAGCAGTGCCAATAGGAACAGCCTCAGAAGACGAGGCGGGGCCAAAGAGGGCAAAGTTGCCAAAGTCCTCAGCCCCTCCCCCAGGGGGCTTAGCCCCACCTGGTGGGAGCACTAGGGAGGGGGGCACAGAGGGGAAGGGACTGGGCTTGGTCTCAGCAGGGGTGGGTGCTGAAGGAGCCATAGAGGAGAAGAGATCCAGGTCAGCCATGTTGAGAGGGTTTTTAGGCTGAGAGAGAGAGACTGCTGGTTGTTGTTGTTGATGTAGATGTAGCTGATTTTGTAGTTGCGGTAGAGACTGAGAGTTAGGGAAAGCAGGAGGGAAGGCTGGCTGAAACATCTTGGCCTGGTCTGGAGGGTCTAGTGGAGAGATGCTGTCGGAGGTTTTAAAGTCTGTGAAGCCATCATCCACGCTGACAGACTTGAAATCGGCAAATCCTTCCCCTGCGAAACAAATAGAACAATTGAAGAGGATTGCAAAAGCATTTAACACAGCAGCCAGACAGAAAGGACATTGGCATGACAGAGTAACATCAGTCGCCTCAGTTCCAGATTTTTTTATAATTTCACAATCCTACAAGAAAGAGAGAGGCGGATTAGTTACGCCTCTGTAACATAACAGAGACGCGTGGTGAATTTCAAGCAGTAGAGAGACCTGCGCTGGGCTGTAGTCCAGAGACACACTGCTATGAAAGAACAGCAGCAGCACACAGCAGTACACAAACCAGGCTAGGCTCTCTACAGAGACACACACAGCACCACAACATGCAACAGTCGTCTGTCAGTCCCTAACCGTGGGAAAGAACTCCCTACAATCTACAGACTTCCTCCCAAGTCTCAGTAGTGTTTTAGATTTTTAGAACAGCATCTTATTCCCAAACCACACATTTTACTTCAATCATGACAGGAGGGCCCTAGAAAAGCACAGCAGAAAAGTGGGTAGAGTTGTGGTTGTAGTGGCTGCTACACCTCTGCAGTAACAGAAGCAGGAAATGGTGTTCACACCACTGCTGTTTTGTGGGAGAGAGAGAACTAATGTACTCATTATGGAGAATGAGCCTGGCAGGCAGCACATAGGAAAGGTCACTGCAATCAGACTCAGGCAGGACTTACTGGAGTCGTGAGAGCTGCTGTCCCCATCGGAAACTGTTCTAGTGAAACAGGGAACAGCAGGAAACAGACCTACATCAGGGCGACTTCTGAATGTACTGAACACTCTGGAAATGTGCGCAAGATAAAAGCACACACACTACAGAGCAAACACAGCACTCAGAAATAGTATTCTTCTTGGTACTCAGTCTCTAACCCCTTCCCATTTACACAGCTCTACATTGGTCTAAATCTAGGTAGAACACATGGCTATTTCGGTCTACCTACAAAAACAAGTCATCAAACATATTTTCTCCTCCAAGGCTACTGTGACTTTGTGTTTGAAGGTCTGTCAGTTTCTTCCTCTAGCCATCTGTTGAGTACAGGGACCATCTCAGAGCCCAGTCCCCACTATGCACTCTCTGAGAGAAGGCTTGAGAGCTGTAGGGGTTGGCTTGGGAACTCTGTGTGTGTGTGTGTGTGTGTGTGACCCAGCCCAGAGCCAGGGAGGAGGGAGAGCTCCACTTACCTACTGGTTTCCTGTCACCTGGTGGCTCTAGCTGTCGGAACACACTGTATTTGTCTCCGCCAAAATCTGGGTCAAACGAGATAAACAAAACAGCTGAATGATAAATGACAGCATATCTGTCAGGCAAGAAATGTACTGTACTACAATACCACACAAAGACTATTAGGTAAGTATTCTATGACAAACAACATGAACAATGTCTATTTCCTACACATCTGTTAGGTGTGGTGGAGGATGAGCAGTGAATAGTTGAGGTGTGTGCCAGGAGGGTGTGTACCTGAGGCAGGCTGAGAGGGCTCTGGAGGCTGCTCCACCGAGAGCTGCTTGAAGACAGCATACTTATCAGAAGATGACGAGGAGGAGCCAGAGACCGGAGTCAGAATGGCAGGAGCACTGCAGACAGACAGACAATACACCATGCTCAGTCCACAGGGGAGTCTGGGGATGTGTCCCAAGTTGCACCCTATTGCCTATATAGTGCACTACTTATGACCAGAGTGCGCTATGTATGTAGGAAATGTATGTAGGGAATAGTAGTGGACTATGTATGTAGGGATTTTTGGACACAGTCTGGGGGTCAATGCTGCACCCATCTCCCCTACCTTAATCCCTTTAAGCTGCCTGAGTGGATTGGACACTTACAATGGTGAGATCTCATGGCAGTTTTACACCATACAGTCCCACAGATAAGACACCGGGAATCAAAAGCCTGGAGGGAATGAGGGATCTCTCCTGATGCCTAGCCTTCAACTGACCATCACCTTGTTAAGAGCCATTCTACAGCTGCTGTGAGAGCCAACTGTCTATCCTGACGATTCAGCGTGGGGTTTTTCAGTCTCCCTTTCAATTAGACAGTGATCTGATACCGGGGTGGGGGGGAGATACGCAGGAGGAAACAATTCAGCTTTTGTTTTTGGGGAGAGAGGAAGGGGATTGTAAAGGACTATGCCACCATGCCACTCAGACGTGACAACCTTTATTTCCACATTCTCTTTGTTCTTTGTCTTGTAAGATAACTGGCTTTGGGCTGCCTCTTCCTGAGGGACACTCCCCACGCAGGGTTTGAAAAGTAATATAAAGAAACTCATTAAGAAATGGTGAGGTCAATTGTTACGCTGGAGAGACTATTACAAGCAACTAAGAGACCATGTACTTGTTACCCACAATACCTGTATAAGATGTAGCATTCAGCTTTACTTCCATACAGAACGCATCATCTTATTTAAAGTAATATCAAACACTGATTCAGCCACTGAACTGAAGTCAGTCAGTCTGTACTGTACCTGTTCTGGTGGAGAGAAGGTGTGTTGGTGGGGAAGGTTTGCCCTGACTCCCCCTGGAATTCAGTGAAGGACTGGTCCCCTCCTCCTGCCCTGGGGGCCTCCTGGAAGTCCTGGAAGTCATCATCGTCTGCTTTCCCCTAAACACACCACCAAGACAATGGACACATGAGTGAGTAAACACAGAATGAATGAACACACTTTGGATAAAAGCGTCTGTGAAATGTGAAATGAAACCACATGTATCTGTATATACTATGGAGAAGCTTGGTTGGCTCATTGGCTGGATGTGATACCTGCAAATGTGGGAAGTTGGTGATGAAGTTGGTGGGAAGTTGGGCAGAGGGTAGAGGAGCTCCAGGAGGAGCCCTGCTCATGACTGCTGGTGCTGGGGCAGGCATGGCCATGGACACGGGGACGGGGGTCTGAGTCATCATGGGCTGCTGGTGTTGGTGCTGCTGGGGCATGACAGGGGCCATAGCCATAGCCAGGGCAGGCAGGTTGGGCACCGGGGGAGAGGGGAACTGGCTCAGGATCTCCACATTCATGGCTGGAAGACCACTCTGCAGGGGAGGGATGAACAGGGATCAGTGGTCAGGTTCAGATAAGGCTGCGTCTCCTGAATGATGATATATTTATTATAAATGGTATTTATGCCCCGTTTTACTCCCAAATTTCGATCTTGTCTCATCACTGCAACTCCCCAACGAGCTCCGGAGGCAAAAGTTGAGTCATGAGTCCTCCGAAACATGGTCCACCAAACCACGCTGCTTAACACCCGCCCGCTTAACCCGGAAGCCAGCCACACCAATGTTTCGGAGGAAACACCATTCAACTGACGACTGAGGTCAGCCTGCAGGCGCCCGGCCCGCCACAAGGAGTCGCTAGAGTGTGATGAACCAAGTAAAACCTCCCCAGCCAAACCCTCCCCTAACATGGACGACGCTGGGCCAATTGTGCGCCGCCGTATGGGACTCCCGATCACTGCCGGTTGTGATACAGCCCGGGATCGAACCCGGATCTGTAGTGACGCCTCTAGCACTGCAATGTAGTGCCTTAGACCGCTGCACCACTCGGGAGGCCCTGAATGATGGGCTTTTAGCGTGACATCACTGAAAGTCACAGTAACTGCTTAATGCGTTAAAGTCGATTTTCACACGTTAGACTTTTAGAAAGTTACACAGACAGGGGCATTAAACTTTGCAAAGACACCCGTCATCATATAGTGAATAGGCAGTGCTGTCTGTAAGTGCATCATCATTTTAAAGCAGTGACACTGGAAAATTGTGCTTTTCCTTTCATCCAACCCAATCATCTATTATAATTGTATTCCATCCAGCAGGAGCCAGACAGATGTTTTGCTGAAATAAATCATTCATTAGTCAAGTTCCATTTTAACAGCCATCACTGGCGGCGGCTTCCCAATCTTTTTCATCATTGTACAAAGGATGCAACTCATGCCGGCGCTCCCTCAAGACTCGTACATAACAGAATAAGTGATATTATTCTCGCTGTGGCAGGTGGCGGTGGCGTGCAGAGTGAGTTGTGCAGTGCAGAGGATTGTCAGTCTCTCAGGAGTGCTGGTGAGCGACAGGGCCAGGCCAGGGGAGATAAGAGGTCTGCTGTCACACTAGGCTGAGAAGAGACTCAGTCACTTTCACTTGGCTGCCTGAGCTCAGTCATACCACCACCACCACCACCCTCCCAGGGCCCAAGAGCTGAGATTCAGCACAGTCACTCACTATCAGTCTCCCTTTCACATGTCTGAGGTGACTGACTGTAAGACCGTTCTTAGAAGATCAACTGCACACATAATAATATGCAGTAGGCCTAACTACAGAAGGTGGGTAAGGTGCTATGAAACATAATATTAGGGACTGTCCTTTACTTCACGTGAAGAAAAGATCACAGTGAAGGTGAAGGATGGTTTTGTGTCCCCAATGACAGAACAGATCCTCAAATCTTTCTGTTGTTAATAACTCTGACCCTTTAAAAAATGTAAGGTGATGCAAATGCCTACCTGTGCCACACCAATCAGAGCCAGGACTGTGTAGAGCTCCTCCTTGGTCAGCATGCCAGGTGTGGTGCGATTGGCTGAGGCCCAGATCTGGCCCAGTGCTTCCCTGGGCAGGCCTGAGGACATCAGGATGGGGTAGAGCTTGGCTGTGTCGATGCCCCCCGGAGTCATGGTGAACTGCAGAACCTTTTTGAACATCTCTGGAAGGGAGAAAGAGAAGGCATAGCAACAGGTCAAACATATTACAGAAAGACTGGGTAGAACTAGGAAGTTTTCTCTGACTCAATGGAGAAGGCGTTGGACAGGATCTGAGTAGACACCATAGACATAATGTTTACCTGGGATGAGGCTGTCGTTGTAGAGCCAGCCTGGTACCATGGGCTGAGGGTACCCACCAACACCTGCTGTCAGCAACACAGGGACAGTTAGGTTAGGAGCTGAAGCAGAGACTTAGGGCTGGGTGTACTACCTGCTCTGCATCTCACCAGACCAGAGCCTGCCTGTATAGTATTCTCCACCTTCTGGAGATCTGAGTGGAAATGTAATGCTGCTCTGCACTGATTCACTAAGGACACATCCAAAATGGCACTCTGATGCACTACCTTTAACCCATATGGATCTGGTCAAAAGGAGTGCACTATAACGGGAATAGGGTGCCATTTGGGATTCCACACCCTAAGCTTCATACAACTATTCATGTGTCCTTGTACCAGAACCAACTACTCCGACAGCTCCTGAGGGGGAAGAGAGGGTTGGATTTGGGTTATCAAACAAATAAATGAGCCTCTCTCTTTAATTCATAGTGACATTGATCTAAATATTCTGTGTAACCATGAGGTCATTTTTTCATGAATGTACTAAGGTGGAGTTACTGATTCAGCAGGTGTAAAAGCAGCTCCTAAAACACACTGAATAAGGTGCATTCAGAGAGGAAGATGCCTTAATGGATGCATTAGACTAGCACGTCGAAATGACAAATGTTGACCCAAGCAGCTACTTGGCTACATCATCCCCTCATCAGACCAGCTCAATCATCTCAGACACTTAAATAACTATCACAGTTCACCCAGTCTCTGATGAGGAGCCTCTACATTGCCTTGGATGACAGACAGCAAGTGACTGAGGAAAAAGACCAACAAACGAAACCAAATAGACAGCAGCAGTAGCAGAGTGGAATGCAGAATAAGAATGAGGCCCCAGGTCTAAACCCAGGGGACCCCAGTAGGAACGGGTCAATCCAAGCGTAGCATCTCATCCGTGTTAAACCTAAGCAGTCAGCAGCATGCACCAGTCTCTCTATGACTGCATCAAATGACACCCATTACCTACAGGGCCCTATGGTCCTGGTCAAAAGTAGTACACTATATAGAAAACAGGGGGCCATTTGGGACACAGGCAGGGCGAGAGAGGTTCATCTTTGGGAAAGTGATCCCCAGTAGAAGAACAGACAGAGAATTATTTAGTCAGCAGGCAGGTATTCCTCCAGGGGATCTCCACATTGTGCAGGCTAGCGTGAGACAGGCCTAATGAGATCTGGATGGAGAAGAGACCCAGCAGAACGATTCCTCAGCTATATAGGCGTCCCGAAGCAGTTACCCAAGGAGGCAGAGATGGGACACTCTAGTCCCTATGAATGACTCATACAAAACAGGATAAATTACATCAAAAGCTTTCAGGCTTTGCCAAACCAATCTGTGAGCCCAGAGGTGGTTAGTATGATTTCCATTACAGATTGAAAAATCAAGAGAAGTATCGGGGTTAGAAACAGTAAAATCACATTTTCTGAAGTCTTATCAGTCAACATTGAAGTGTTTGCTGAAAAATAAGAGAGGAATCGGGGGCATTCGACCATAAGCTTGAGTGGAGAGTGAAAAAATAGATAGGCCCCATGCTCTGCGTTGACTGTGTTAATACTGCAGTGAACGAAGGCAGAGAGAGAGACTGCTAAGAAATGGTTTCTTTTCTCACCACCGTCACTACTGGTTTGGGGAGGAGGGGTGTCGGCTTGCGGTGAGGGGGCTGTGGGCCCCTGTGCTGGTGCCTCTGGTTGTGGTGTTTCTATAGTGAAGGCAGAACTCAGGTCCCCAGGAGCCTCAGCCCAGTTCCGGGCCTTGGTGCTGGAGTGAAACTGGGCCGAGACTGTAGCTCTGTAAGGGGCCAGGGTCCTCTGGGACTTAAAGCTAACCTGGGCCTTCTTTTCAGCTGTTAAATCACATGAGGAGAACAGTTTCTCTTCCAGGGACGGGCCTAGAGAAGTGGGTGAGGAGGAACATAGCTGCTTGATATCACAACCATTCATACTGCCTGTTTCTTAGTTATATTAAATTTAGATTTCACAGAAACTGACCATCATTGCTTTACAGCTGTCATTCAGTGTGCCAATTTAAACTCAGGGACACTGTAAGAGTGTAGAACTGTAGTGCATCAGCAGCTTCATACATTACATGACAAATATGTTCAACTTTTGCACCTAGGTGGAGCTTCTGGCAGCTTACTGAATGCTACAGATAGGCTAGCCTATCAGTTTCTAGGTCGATGGCACTAGCAGCATATCAAAGAGCTAGAGTAGGGGAGTCAAATTAATTTTGCCCCGGGGGTCCGCATTCGGTCTTCAGTGAGGTCCACAGGGTTGCACTGAAAATGTGTTATAATTTGCAAAAATAGTCCTCTATCCATCGTTTTTTGAATTTTCGATGCTCCCTGACAGTCTAGCTTTCATTTTGGTGATTATTAGCGAGCAGGACACAGACAAGAAACTGTATGAATGTAGGTTCATTATCATTTCTACAGTGTTTCAATTTGGTTTCAGTCATTTTAAAATATGTTTTATAATAACCACCTGCGGGCCAGATTGGACCCCTTGCGGGCCCGATTGGACCCCTTGCAGGCCGGATTGGACCCCTTGCGGGCCGGATTGGACCCCTTGCGGGCCGGATTGGACCCCTTGCGGGCCGGATCCGGCCATATGTTTGACCATTTTTTGCTACAGTATGTATCTACCACCTAATTGGCTTATTATAGATGGGAGACAAGTAGGTCATTAACTCCTTAAAGTATTGGAGACAGATGTGTGCGTACCAGCTCTCAGCTGGCATGTGTTCTCTGTAGGCTAGTTCCCTCCTTTTCCATACAGAGAACACAGGGAATGATCGAGGAGATTACAAGGCAGGGGACACAACGAGCCCGGCTGCGTCTCAAAGAGCACCCTCTTCCGCTGCCTATTCCACTAGGGAATAGGGTGCCATTTGGGATGCTGCCTAAGTCTCCTGTCCTCCTGGTGTGTTTACTGTCTGTCAGAGTCTTCCATCTCTTCCTCACTGGCTTATCAGGGCCACTGCCAGCCAGAGTGAGCACTAACAGTCCCAGCCCATACTGGATGGTACAAATACATGTGCCACTGGGAGTACTTTACTAAATGTCAGTAACACAGAACTGGTTGTTGGGTACGGCACTCACATGGTTTACTTTCTATTGTGCATTAACTTAAAGGCTTAAGTAATCTGACCATCTGTCGTACCGTCTGTATGCTTACACACAGTAAACTGACTACAAGCCGAGTCTGACGCTAGAGGGTTTTCAACACCACGATGCGGTACGGCATATCGTCGCATCAGCAGCACTGGTGATAACTTCCAAACTATGTTATTGGTTGATTATGAACACTGACTTATGAGGTTGATGCAAACAAAAAAATGTTACCTTGAAATGCAGATTGAGAGCTGGAGTTTCCAGTAGAGTGTTGGGTGGCAGTAGGAATGGACACAGAGGCAGGGAGGGACTGGGAGGAGGATCTCTGACCACGACCTGGGTCTAAAGACTGGGGATGGGCCTGGGAGGAGGGGGGGAAGGAGGGTCTCTGACTACGACCTGGGTCTAAAGACTGGGGATGGACCTGGGAGGAGGGGGGGAAGAGGGAGGAGGAGGAAGGGAAGGAGGAAGAGGCATCTACGGGCCCCTGCATAAAGTCACTAAACTCGTCATCATCAAAAGCAGGGGGGGGGGAGTGAGAGGTGACAGAAGAGTGGGATGGCGATGAGTCTGTAAAAATGGAGGAAGACAACACAGGCTACGATGACGGGAGGTGGACACAGTGCACAGTGCTATAGCAGTGACACATAAAGGCTAGTTGGTGCAGGGTCAGAAAACGTACCATGGATTCTTAAGCAAATTATTGTTGAATATGTTCATCATATGAATGAATAAATATGATAATGTCCATAGTTAATATGAACTAAGGATGTCAGATCAATTAATACTAAATAAATACGGGGGTTAGTTTGATGTTTGCTAAAAGACATCTTTCTGTAATGCACAAGATAATGACAGTGAGACACACAGTAGGTCAAGTTGAAGATCTAAAACAAAGTGAAACGTGACAGAGAAACAGAAGATTATGTTGCTCTCTTAGTATGCTAGAATCTTTGTGAGACACAGAGGCAGAAACAAGCTGCTCTGTCCTTTGCAACAGCTGCTGTCACATAGGTTGATAGCCAGCCTGTTTGTCTGTCTGCCTGTCTCGTCGGTCTGTCTGCCTGCCTACACCCCAGAGGCAGCCTTATCAATCTCGAGGGAGGCTGTTCAGTCAGGCAGCAGGGGAGTGGAGCTGTGTCCTGACTCCTGGAAGACAGATACAGAGGAAACACAGAGTGAAGGACAATGACTGTACTGATGAGTGTACCTGGCTTATTGGGGTGTGAGGATGGCGTGGCGGGGTGCATCTTGGCATCTCTGCTGAACCCGTCCAGGTTGCCTTTGATGGCCTCCAGCGCGGCGTCCCGACTCGCCCCCATCTGTCCCTGTGGATGGGAAAAAGCAGGGCTCAGGAGGGGAGTGTATCTAGAATGACAGCATTGAAGCGTCCTAAATTGCGCCCCATGTGTCTTTATCACACTGTGGGAACTAGGCAGGACTGAGGCAGCAGCCAGGCATGATGATGATGTGGCTCACCTTGGGTTTGACGCTGCTCAGCAGCCTCAGCTTCTGTTTCTGCTCCTCAAACTGCCTCCTCTTCCTGTCCTCCTCCAGCATCCGCTGCTGCTGCTCCAGACGCTTCCTACACAACATAACACACAGAGAGCATACAGCTAACACACACACACTGACCACATAGACAGACAGAACAACATGTAGAGAGAAAGAGAGAGAGAGACTCTTACTGGTGTTCCTCAGCCATCTGTTTCTGCATGTCGGCAGTGTACTGGGGCCCGGGGCCCCTCATGCCCATGAACTGCGGCTGGCCCATGAACTGCATCCCAGGGGCCTGCATCCCCATGGCCATCCCACCCTGCACAGAACACACACAAAGCGGAGGTCTCGTTAGCATTCATAGCATTCCTTTCATGCATTATTATCACAGCGCAATGTCAGGAAACCAATGCATTTCTAAGTTGTTCTAACACAGAAATCACTACATAAGTACAATCAGACTGGAAATAATGTGTGCTATTAACACTATGCAACACAGAGAGGTCCTAACATTTCAGCAGTGAATGGAGGAAAAGTTGTCATTTGATAAAAGAAAGAGCAAAGAGACAGAAATAAAGGCAGGGGATTTGGTGAGGATGAGGCAATGCCCTGCAAAGTGCTCCTTCTTCTAAATGTCTAGCCTGAATGAAAGAGAGATAAAGGCAGAGGATTTGGTGAGGATGAGGCAATGCCCTGCAAAGTGCTCCTTCTTCTAAATGTCTAGCCTGAATGAAAGAGAGATAAAGGCAGGGGATTTGGTGAGGATGAGGCAATGCCCTGCAAAGTGCTCCTTCTTCTAAATGTCTAGCCTGAATGAGAGCGGTAGCTTGAGGCAGTCTGCTCTCTTATAAAGAGCAGCATTACAGGAGAGATTGTCTTGCCCTTCTTCTTCTTTTGGCTTATTTAATACCTCAGAGGACCAAAGAGACTAATGTAAAACAGAATACCTTTCACTCTAGGGTAATGAAAGGAATATGTTGTGGCCATTGCATTCAAATACACACACCCGTGCACGCACACACACCTGCATAGGCATGGCACCAGGAGGCATCTGGACTCCGAAGTTCATTCCCATCATCCCTTGCATGTTGGGCTGCATTTGGACTTGGACCATACCAGGGAAACCCTGCTGTTGTTGCTGCTGCTGTAAGGGCATCATGCCTGGATGAAAACACATCACACATGTACAGTCAACCACAAGCACTACAAAAGGCTACACTGACAAAGGTTTGTTGCAAACCATAAAGATGATATGTAGTAACTAAAGAGTGAACATGTACTGTCAAGGAGGACAATATAAGTAGAGTTGGCCCAACTGGACTGGAGTGTGTTATTGGACATAGACTAGATGTACATTGTGCAGTGAATTATTATTGCAAACACATTTCCTGGACAGGGAAGAGTAAACAGAAGCTCAGCAACAACCCAATCTGTTTTGCTTGTGTGAGTAGAGTGCTGTAACAGCTCAGAGCAAAACAGAGGAGTATTAGGGAATAGAACTAGAGAGAGTGTGTTTGTTTGCACAGATGCTCTGGCTGACAGTCCTCCTGGAGCCTCCACATGATTTACCATATAACGCCCCAACCAGGCTGAATAATGGGTTATGGATCATCCAAACAAAGTGCTGCATGCATTCTGATGAGTATTTGCTGAAACATCTAAGGACCCCTAACACAGCCACTGACACAAGTGTGTGTGTGTGTGTGTTTTATGTTTTTGCATGATATTCCAAATGCCTGTATCGCAAGAATAGAGGTTCTATGATTTTTTGTGTTTATAAGCTTGTTCTCATATTGTATATTTAGTCTCCTCTCTTTCACTCCTCTGTGCTGTGTGCACCTTCCCCATTTACACCAGAGATCTGTATAGCTTTTCAAATGATATGCTTTTTATGTCTCAACTACTCAAATTGTGCGATGAGCAGACCCTACTAAAACGAGATGATCAATGAAAATTGATTCTGGAAAATGAATGCTCAGGTTGTCGCAACGCGGCATTGGTACCACGTACCGGTAGCAGCATTTTAGCCAACGACTGTTATACTATCTGTCTAGTCTGTGTTTTATAGATGTGCAATAAGCATAACACAGAAATAAGGTAGACCAGTTGATTTCAACATCTGAACAAAGTGGAAAGGCTAGAATGCTGTTCAAACAGTTGGAGACAGACAGAAGGGTGAGTTAATAACAATTCCACTGTTCAACTTTGTTAGCTAGCAAATAGATTCAAGTTGGCTAAACTTGAAATATAAAGATTAGCTGGCTCATCACTAGCACAAGGGCTTGAGAGGTTGTTGATGAGACCTGTGTTCATTCTCTATAGCCTAATACCTGCTACAAGAAGTCAGTCATTATTGGTCAATACACATTGTGTATATTCTAGTTAAATTTGTAACCAAAAATTGCATTTTCATAGACAGACTTGAAAGCCAGAAAAGTGATTATTGCAACAAAAAGCAAGTTAAACTATTTCAATCAAATAAATGTAATTATTAGAGGGTCTTATGGTTGTGGAAGGATTATATTTAGTCCTGAATTCATTAGATTATTGCTGACTGTTTTAAATGCAGTGTATTTTACCTTTAATTGTACAACAATGCTTATTTAGAGACAAAAATGATTTTGTAAATCAAGATATATCTTGTGAATTGCCCAGCCTTAGTTTGTTTATGAAGAGTGTCATTGTAACAAACACCCTATACATAACACAGCTACAACATAAGCTACATGATACCAGAGAGTTGTCATGGGTAATGACCAACGCTTAGTATTGTTAAGTCATCAAGGTCAATTCCAGAGCTTACTATCACAATGTGAGATGATCAAATATCCCAATTACCTAATAAACTATTACAAACAGATAGGCCCTAGGTTTATGTCCTATGTATTGTATTTGACTGATGTTGTTGTTGATAGCGCAGACTGCACCTCTGAACTGACTTTACTCTGATAAACATCATTATGAGTTATTGGTTAGGCCTATTTACTGAATCCAAAAACGTCTCAAGAAACCAGGGCACATAAGAGAGTGAAGTGCCCGGGGAGATTTGGAAAAGTAGCGCTGACTGACAGGACGCGTCACGAATGGCACACTATTCCCTATATAGTGCACTACTGGTCAAAAGTACTGCACTAAATAGGGATTAGGGTGCCATGTGGGACGTAGCGTGCAGGATGACTCACCTTGTGGCGGTCCCAGGCCCCCTCCAACAGGATAAATAAAACTGCAGGAGAGAAGGAAAAACACAGGTCAATAGCACAGCTAGAGACTAGCCTAAAGGGAAGACTAATGGAGAACATCTAGGCTGAAATCATTAAACTCTCTCACAATAGGCTATCGCATAAAAGTAGGAAAGATTGGACTATTCATCGAAAACCATTCAGCAAATGGATCGTCAGTTCACACCAATAATTTGTCAGACTTTAAACAATGTGACACAATAGCTATCATTTTAACAAAGGAGTCATCATTCACATCACAAAGAATTAGCTAAACTGGAGATTGGATATGATTTCCTTACAATGGCTCGGAGAGAAAGTAAAACAATAAACATGCTGTATGGTGATGTGGCAATACCTAGCCTCCCTTTTTCTGTTCCGTCTTTATATTTTGGACACTTTTCTGTTCGGCTAGGCAGCCTGGACTTGAATCCAGTGTGGCCCTTATTGTTCTAGCTCACTGCTTTCCAGGGAATGCATGAATAAATATTGCATTGACCGCGAACACTAAACCTGACAGGCAGGAAGAAAAATCTATCCAATAACCCTTTGCTGTTGCTCCGAAGAACATTTATCGATCAGGGAATGAGCTCCTCTGAAAACAGTCGTTCTGGAATGCTTCTCCAAGCATATCCATGCTCTGTAATTTTCCATAGTGGTAAAGTAATAACAGCTAGACAAAGATTTTAATGGAATGCACGTCAGTGGTCGTTTCATGTGCTGTAATTGATGGAGAATCTGTCTAGATCAGGACACGGCAGGGAAATGGAGACACGAGCAGGAATCTATAGAAACGTATTTATCTATAGAAACACAAAAGATAGACTAGATTCTAAGAACAGACCGTGTCAGAGAACTAGGTAAGAGAGAGGGATAACGAGTCAACAAGGCCAGCTTGGAACTTTGATGCAGTCTGCTTCTTGTCTGACTCCTCCTCTCACTAGCTCTATGGTCCTACTGATGCTGGAGGAGAAAAGAGATGGATGAGGATGCAAGCAGACAGCTTTAGTCTACCTGCTGCCCATCATAACACCTGAACATCCAGAGAGACTACTATAATACCCAGGTAAGCCCACTAGCCCAGTCCATCCTACAGAGCAGTACACTGGACCTTAGAGCTTCACTTTACAACTGCCATTTCAGGCAAATCCATGAATCCATCCAGATAGCACTTGCAAGCTGTTTTTTCTCCATCTTGTCAAAATAATCCTTTCCCAGAGGTACCAAAATGCCATACGAGACAAAAAAAGATGTTTTTCTATTTTAGGATGCCAGAATCATATAATTATAATTTGAAAAGAAAACAGTATTCCATTGTTTACAAATTGAATAATACAATGCATTAACAATACCAGGATCCTTTCCCATAACCTGGGCTTGATGTGAAGTGAGACATTCTGGCTCACATCTGTTCTCCCTCAGATTTAGCATGTAGCTTTACAGAGCTTTCATAGCAGCGCTATGCTACGCAACACAACAAATTAAACCCCCTGGAACAACAGTGCAGATTAACCCAGAGTGAGATCAGCAGTGCCAGTGATACCAGCTGTGGGCTCTGTATAGGCCATTGCATTGTACAAGGCCTGTGTTCATTGATACAACCAACATTGTTGGGCTAATATAAGGCTTGAGCCGTGACACATGCATAAAGGTGCTTCTACCACAGTAACTAGCCTACCAGATCCATGTATATCATTAGACCTAACGTGCTTTCTCCTTTTCACTCTGGTAACGAATTTAAACAAAAGTACTGATCTTTCAACATCAATGAACTCCTCATATAAGACTTAAATGATGTAATGCATCCCTGACTGCACTGCAACCTAATGTAAACCATACTTCTGCAAGTCTTTCACTCTTTTGGCATTTTGGACATAATGAATAAATAAAGTGCATACTGAAAGTCTGGAAGCACCAGCACCAGTCATGTACCCTCCCAAAGACTGATTAAACAGCTTGGCTTTAATATGATACTTAACTATGAACCTATAAAATAACACTTAACCCTGTCTTGAGCAATTCATCCGAGTACAATTTCTCAGTCTCACCCATCAAAGAACTTTAAATGAAGATGAATGCTACACATAGCTGAGCTTTTCCCACAAGCTCAACACAACTCCAAAATGTAGCTAGTACCTGTTGCTACAGTACAGCTCTCCTATCGCAACTCCCTATAGGCGTCATTTAGATTTTTTACTTAACCTTTTTGGGATAGGGGGCAGCATTTTCACTTTTGGATGAATAGCGTGCCCAGAGTGAACTGCCTCCTACTCTGTCCCAGATGCTAATATATGCATATTATTATTAGTATTGGATAGAAAACACTCTGAAGTTTCTAAAACTGTTTGAATGATGTCTGTGAGTATAACAGAACTCATATGGCAGGCGAAAACCTGAGAAAAATCCAACCAGGAAGTGGGATATCTGAGGTTTGTAGTTTTTCAAAGCTTTGCCTACCGAGTACACATTGAGATATGGATGAGGTTGCACTTCCTAGGGTTTCCACTAGATGTCAACTGTCTTTTGAAAGTTGAATGATTCTACTATAAAGGAGGGGCTGATGAGACCTGTTTGAGTCTGGCATAGTGCCTCGGTCTCATGGCGCGCGCTCCTGACAGAGTTACCTCGTGTTCCTGTGCTTTTTCTGAAGACAGGAATTCTCCGGTTGGAACATTATTGATGTTTTATGTTAAAAACATCCTAACGATTGATTCCATACATTATTTGACATGTTTCTAAAGGACTGTAATGGAACTTTTTGTATTTTTGTCTGGATGAAATGCTCGCGCCTCATGAAGATGGATTACTGGGCTGAACACGCTAACAACAAGTGGCTATTTGGACATAAATGATGGAACTTCATGGAACAAATCAGTCATTTATTGTCGAACTGGGATTCCTGGGAGTGCCTTCTGATGAAGATCATCAAAGGTAAGTGAATATTTATGGTGTTGTTTCTAACTTTGTTGATTCCAAAATGGCGGCTTTTACTCTGGCTGTTTTGGGTTCTGAGCGCCGTTCTCAGATTATAACGTTTTTTTAAAATCTGACACAGCGGTTGCATTAAGGAGAAGTCTATCTTTAATTCTCTGAATAACACTAGTATCTTTTATCAATGTTTATTATGAGTATTTCTGCTAAAATCACTGGATGTTTTGGAAACAAAACATTACTGCCAATGTAAACAGAGATTTTTGGATATAAATATGCACATTATTGAACAAAACATACATGTATTGTGTTACATGATGTCCTATGACTGTCATCTGATGAAGATCATCAAAGGCTAGTGATTAATTTTATCTATATTTCTGCTTTTTGTGACTCCTATCTTTGGCTGGGAAAATGGCTGTGTGTTTTTGTGACTTGCCTCTGACCTAACATAATCGTTTGTTGTGCTTTAGCTGTAAAGCATTTTTGAAATTGGACATGATGGGTAGATTAACAAGATGTTTATCTTTCATTTGCTGTATAGGACTTGAAAGTTACATATTTCTAAAACATATTTTTGAATTTCGCACACTGCCTTTTCAGTGGAATGTTGTCGAGCGCTAGAAAGGTTAATTAACCTTTATTTAACTAGGCAAGTCAGTTAAGAACAAATTCTTATTTACAATGACGGCTTACCCGGGCCAATTGTGCGCCACCCTATGGGACTCCCAATCACGGCCAGTTGTTACTGGATTAGAACCAGGAACCAGTCTGTCGTGACGCCTCTAGCACTGAGATGCAGTGCCTTAGACAGTCACTCGGGAGCCCAAAACGGAGTGCTAGTCCCATGATGTGAGACTTTCTGGTCAAAAGTAGTGCATTACATATGTAATAGGGTGCCATTTGTGACACATCCTCAGAGTGCTATGCCAGACACCAGTGAAGAGTAGACTCACGCCTCTGGCTACTGTTGACAGCCTGGGATCAGGATGTTTCTCATTAATTTCAGGCTAGGTTGCCAGCACAGCGCCTGCCTGCCTGCTCCCCATCCCTGGTTCAGTGTGTAACATTTTTTTGTTTACCTTACCTATTTAACCAGGCAAGTCAGTTAAGAACAAATTATTGTTTTCAATGACGGCCTAGGAACAGTGGGTTAACTGCCTGTTCAGGGGCAGAACGACAGATTTGTACCTTGTCAGCTTGGGGGTTTGAACTTGCAACCTTCCGGTTACTAGTCCAACGCTCTAACCACTAGGCTACCCTGCCGCCCCATTGTCATCAAGTAGTATGTCCACCAGACACTAACACAGTCACACACACCCAGCAGGGCTATGCATAGCTAGCCCCGGTCACGTTCACTGATCTGAGACCACTAGCCAGCCTGTTAGACAGCTTACTAATAGAGAAGGGGGAGAGGCCTGAATAATACCAATAGAACCAGAAAAACATTATTCTCTACAGATCTTAGCTTTCAATATAGATGAGTTCAGTTGGGAGTTTGTACAGCTGCTCAGCACTCTAAATCAGCACTTCACCTATATCTGACCCCCACCAATGGTCTTAAAGTACACCAATGCCAGGACAAGAAATGTCTCCAGAACGTTTGTTGGTCAGAGACAAACATCACCTGTTATTTTAAATGAGACCATATATGAGATAGGCTACTCTTGCCAATCTAATCTGTAGGCCCAGCCTAATCTAAAGCTATTTGGTTTCCCCAGCATCAGTATCCGTATCACCTGGCTGGTCGGGTCCATAGGCACGTTGCAGGCAGACATTCATTATTCACACTGCTCAGCTCAGGCCCAAGCTGCTGATGAAAAAGTCATGAGGATAGCCTTTTCAAGTCCAATGTAGGACGAGCTGCTGCTTCACCAATATCAACAGGCTCATGCAGGACTCAAGACTTTACTAAATATTCACCATTTCTCATAGACCTCTACATCAATCGCTAAAAACTGAGAGGAGATTTAAAGCAAAGGCTTTATTTCACTACAGCAGCTCAGGTTTAACACGATAACCGCCTGGCCTTTCAGCCTAAAGAGGCCATCCCTCTTTAGCATAAACATCAGATTCACATCAACCCGCAAGGTGCGCAAACATAAGCACCTAGACTTGATAAACAGCGCATAAACAATTGTAAAGCATGAATTGCATTAATAAATATTTGTGGAAATATATCCATGTAAAAATATAACAATAAAAAAAACATTAGCCTAAAGTACATTTGACACATTCATATTCTAACAGTCTAATAAATACATTTCATATAATGCTATCGGAAGAATAAGAATTTGGTTGTTCATAAAGGTTTTAGGTCACATTAGAAAACTAAAAAACTATTATTTCAAAAGAACATAATAGCATTTTCATTCGTTTATGTTACTTTAGGCTCTAAGAAAAAACGAAAAACCACTAGTTCAAGTCCATCACAAAGGACTCCATTATAATTTTCGTTTTGGTAGGTCAAAAGAAACATTGTGGAAATAAGAAAATGAATTTAAAAGAAAACAGAATAGAATATTTGACATGTATTATGTTACTAGTCTTTGCTTAGTAGCCAGAGCAATGTTGCCATGCGAGTGGTCATGTGCTGAACGCATGGACAGTGCAAATATTCTTGGAAAAAGTCAAATTTGTAAATAGTGCTGTATCTCTTGAATTGAGAGTAATTTGACAAAGGTAAGTATAGATATAGACATCAAAACATGTTACTTGCATGTGACTCTGAAGGAGGATTTGATAGTGATCCTCCTTTCCTTGCATCTGGCTGACTGGCATCGTTTGTTTCACCTTGCTCATCCATTTGGATAGTCAATTATATGTTTTGCATTATTTTAAAGGCCAGCTGCAACGACGTAGCATGTTTTTGTTTCCTTTACAATACATTTGATTAGTAATATAGTTGTAGTAAATAAAACAGTCCTGTAACAGCTTATTTTTTACAAAGTAAATGTAAAAGAAAATAATATCAACCCGCAAGGAGTCTGGTCAAGTGATTTGCTATAAACATAAGCATCAACGCTGATTTAAATTCAATTGTGAAGTAATGTGCACAATTACCATTAATTCAGTGAGAGAGAGACTCATTAGCGCCTGGCTGGGTAACAACGTTCTACAGCGCATTGTCTCGTGGGTTATGTTGGAAATAGGTGGGGGATAAAACGGGGGGAAAGTCTCTAAATACTTTTCTGTTTGTGATTTTAAAATCCTAACAAATGAGCAATGTAAAATAGAAACATTTAGGAAACGTTAGGGAAGGCTCAGGACCTTGCATTCCTTTTGGGCCAATTTGTTTAATTTACAAAATCAAACGTCAGTCACGGTTGGCCTATAGCGGTTCTATTGTTAATAAGACATGACTGATAGATCTGACTGACTGAACTACAATAGTTGTATTATAATGACATCAGACCAGAAGCAAAGATCAGGAAAGCAAAAGTATTTTTAGTCTAAGCAGAGAGGATTTATCTTTCATGGGGGCAAAAACGAGATCTAGGTTATATGCATGTGTGTTGAGATCATGATCAAGCCTAGATTTGGCCACTGAAAGAATGAGGGCATGGCAGCTTGCTTCATGATGTCATCCAACACCTGATCAGACATCAGCTTTGTCCAGGAAGATTCACCATGGCAGCACAGGTTAGCTGCTTTAGTGCTTGAATGTTTAGGGGATAACATCTTATGGGATATTAGCATGATTTGACCTCAGTTTTTTACAAGTTCCCAGTTGTCTTGAAAGCACCAACACCATTGAAGGAGGTTGGGGAGAATGTGTGCAGTGTGGATACTCTGACGTAACGTTAGTTGCTACCGTCCGTATTAGCTCGGGCTATGTTAGCTCGCTAGCTAGTCAGCTCAATCCAACAACCTAAAGATGACAGTGTGTTGAGGTATCGAATCCTCTTAGCCTGCCAATCCATACCTGGGCTGTTCGCACAAGCAACTAGCGTTAGCTAGCAAACAACATCTGACAACTCAGCTGATCTAGCTACTCGCTAACGTTAGCTGGATGGCTAGTTAGCTAACTACATTACTGTGCTGCAAATACGCTTTATATAAACTATAACACATTATTTGTTATTATTATTCGACAGCCAGCAAAGATGTGACAATACATCTAACCGTTAGCACTTCACTAAAAAGCTGCATTCCTATGATATCTAGCTAACTTAGGCATCTAGCATTATTAGCTGTATGGCTAGCCTGCCTCGCCTAACGTATTGCAACGCTCATTCTTCACTCGCTATTCCGTGTGTAAATTTAAACCACAGCTGTCAAGTGCAGAATATCGTAAGACAAATAATTGACTCGTTTCTTATATATTTATACAGACAGAAAATAAGTACCTGCCACCTCCCCCAGATCCTGGCCGTAACGCCATCTTGATAACATTGGTCTGTGACAGAAAGATGTCGTCGGCAGTGACCGTGTGACGGATCTTCCGGGTCACTGTTGTTTCTCCTCCACAAGATGTCGCTGTGGTGCTTCTGCCAAACTCACTAAAATATTTGGCATTGCGTCCATAGAACATGATGCCAAAGCTCTTGGAAAGTTTACAGTAAATATGTAAATTGTGTACCTGTCTTGATTATATGAAGAAGATGCTTCTCATATCACAAGACAAACCTTTCAAATAGTCCCACATTTCTAAGGTATTTTTGATTTTAGATAAATAAAAGATTCATTAACATCACTAAGTCAATGCTGATGATTAATTTCCCTGGGTCTTCCATATCACTGACATTAAAACCCTATCCTGGGCTGGATAGAATTAAACCTGCCTCTGCAAGGTTTGCAAATGTGTGTTTTACATAAATACTGTCAGTTCAACACATGCATCGATCATGGTGTTTTTTCAGTCCCTCAAACACTCTGATTTTATTTGATGACATGGGAAAAGTTATCTTCGTGGAAAGGCCTACTGCAACATGGGGTCAATTGACTTGACCCCTCATTCTTCCTAATTGATCAAATTAGATTTCCCTAATACAGATGTAGGATCTTCATTTGATCACCCTTTTGCAGAACTTTCCTGCAATTCCTGCAACTTGTAGTGTATTTGAGGTTTAAAAAGCCTTCTGAAGTTTGTAATATCCACTTTGACATTTCAGACTTTATTTTTCCTTACAAAATGTTTTATCAACCACAACAAAAACTTCCATTAAATATAATCTACATAATAATATAATTTCCTGTTGCTGCAGGATTATTTTTCTGATGTTGCAAACTGGGTCAAATTTAGATCCTACATCTGTATATCCATTATCAGCATGTCAAATAAACTGATATTTTTACAGCTTGTTGTATTTCATGGCACCTGCATTTGTCCCCTGAGGGATTTGTCCAACATTTATACTGGCTGAATGAGGTATTGAGGCTATTGTGTGGCCCCACACATAAATGTTTTCAGCAAGCATCTTCATTGTTGCACCAGTGACAAGGTGGAGTTACAAGGATGAACCCTTCTCCCACTGTTCTGTGGGTGTTTTTGTGAAAGATTTACAGCTTAATGAGGGTAGCCACCAGCTAGGATTGACCACATTTATATCATTTTTACTCTGAATGCATCTGATGCTTTCAATAGATCACAGACAGGGTATATCCTGATTGTGTAGAATAATACCCAAATATGCAAAGGAGGATATTACATACTTATGCCTTTCAGTATACCATTGTGCATCCACATTAGTATACTGAACTTTCTGGCAGAAACGGCAATTTCCAGGTTACAAATTGCTACAAATAAATGACTGCACTACAAATATAAACACATGACTTGACCCATTAGTCCATATTGCGTCCATATTGGTACCATGACACATGGCTACTGACACAAATTTAACTGATGCTTGGTGCAATACATTCTTTGAAAGAAACTACTAACTACTCATTACTAAACTATCATTACAGATACACTGATTAGCAGTTGTCCTATCCTGTGATTTGTTTTAGTGTGAAGTGCTGATTTATACAATATCTTCTGAAGGAATTTAATTTGTTTGCTACTTTTTGCTACTTGTGAAACTCCTCACCAGCCCCTCATCAGTCTCCTCAGTCCCTCCTACACAGCTCTTTGAATCCATTCACAGGCCTTGAAGAGAGCATGGGTCTCCTACCCTGCTGGGAGCATAGAGTTTAGCTGGAGGCCGGCAGAGTCAGGCAGGTCCCCCTACGGTGGAGCTGCTTGGGCAGGCTGTGGGCAGGCAGACCCCAGAGGTGGCCCTGTGAGAGAGTCGAACATTAACCCAGGCCCACTCTGGGCATCCCACCATTCTCCATAAATCATCAACCTCTTCAGTACCAGGCCAGTGACAGCATCAGCATGACAACTGCAATCTGTCAGGATCCTTCTATACTGTATATGATCTGTCTCTGACGGTAGAAGACAAGATGAGACACATCTCATTTACTATCCATTTAGAAACAATGGGCCAAAAAGAGCTTTCATTCTTATTCTGACCTAATTCCTCTGATGGCCTGCTAGTAAGATTGATTCCCTCGGGCTGTGCAAGGACTCCCCATTCGACTTATTTATCCTTTAACAATGTAATGTATCACATCTGAGGGTTTATGGCCTACTGGATAAAACTCATTTGTTTATATTTGTAGTGCAGTACTTTACTTGTAGCAGTTTGTGTCCTGGGAATGGTTGTTTCTGACAGAAAGTACAGTATAGTGTACTGTGACAACAACTCTCAGATGTATAGCACTTTGTTCTATTGACTGTTTGTTTCTCTACTTCAGTTGTGTTGTCTCCTGTGTTTATGATACACAACTGTCAGACTCTCAGCTAAATTATGGCTTGTAATAGATAGAACATCTTCCAGGAGGATTTGTCCTACTTTTTACATGTTAATTGAGCCCTTTGTGTTGGCCTGGACAACTACTTTTCATTTAGTATGGCATAAGGGTTTATATACTTGCACACTGAAGACAATAAAGTAATCCCACAACAATGAGCAGGTTACATCAATTTACAGTACTTTTTACTTGACATTGCAATTTCTGCCAGTTACTGCAGATGAATTATATGCTGAGAAAAAAGGGGATGAAATGTTTTTTTAAATAAACGCAAAAGAAAAATAGTTTTCAAATGTAATCTGGACCTACAACAACAAAGAATTGCATTGAAATGTGTATGTAAGAAAGAACCAAAGGCCACCTATACTGTCTATATTTGTCAAACTGCATCACTGTAGGTGGTAGTGAGGGAGATGTACAGTGAAGGGCTAAGATTGTTCTAACTCAGGCCTGTCTGAGAACAGAAGCACAACAGAGGGGCTCTCTCTCAGTCAGATCAAGGGCTTTGATGGAAGACGCCTCTATCAAAGCTGCTGTATACATGTGTATGTACTTCTCCATGGAGGGCCGGCCGGTGGGCCTGAACTCTGTTCGCTGTGGCCAATTAGCCCTGGTAGAGAGTGGCCTCCTGACCCCTGACCCCTGCTGGGCAGTCTTATCCATTAACCCCTTGGGCCCCAGCTGGAGTTGATGTAGTACCCATTCTTTTGGGACTGCTAAACACACGGCCACATTCACCCTGCCGCTTCCACTTTCCGTCCCTGTGTCCCTTCCTTCTGTTCCCCACGTGTCCATCTCGCTCCTTGCGTTGACCTCTGGGTCCCCAATGGAACTGAAGATTCCCTCCTCTGTCTTGGCAATACACTAGTGAACAAATGTCAAACTCTCTGGTCAGTGAAACCTATCCTTACATGTTCTACTCTCTTATTACAATTTAGCTATGCTGTAATCGGTATCTGCATGACTTTTCTCTTTCCGGCTTAACTTTCTCCTCTACCTCCCTTTATCACCAACTCCACATCTTCCTTTTTCTGTCCTCTTTGTTTTTCACAATTTGGTCGATGACATGAATGATGACAATACCATGTCGGTCATTAACCTGAGCTCTCTGGCTAGAGATTCCATAACACAGACCGACTGGATGACAAATGGGGGCAGAATTCAGGGAAGAGACTGTAGGTTCATTTGTTTAACAATGGTTGATGGATCAACATCACATCAAATACTATTGAAACAAAAGGCAATGATGTAAGACTAAAATAAATGTACAAATAGAATCACTAGATTCTAATTTCAGATATGGAGATATTAGAAGCTGCCTGGCAGTTAGATTTCACACCAATTTTAGTTAGACTATAATATTTAAAGATAGACAGTCAAATATTTCCTCTCACAGAGCCAAAATGCAAACGTAGCCAAAATGATGCAATAAAACACACAATGATAATGTACAATATGAAATATTCAGTCCAATGCTATTGTCAATATGTGCCCACATGAACAAACATAATCTGTGATTTCAGTTATAAATTACTCTTAAATTATAACACACAAAAAATCAGATTAGCTCCAGAAAACTGCAACAATATATTGAATTATAATTTAATTTAAATAGTTGTGTTAAGTTTTCACACAGCAATTTTGATAGAGATTATGTAAGCTATTGGGTGACTTTAATGCTGTATCGTATAGCATTGTAAATTCCCTTTTCCAAAAGGATGCAAATGAGCATAGTGCTCTTTCTTCTATAACCTGTGTTTCTTTCAGTGAAAAGTAGTTAAAGAGCAGTAGTCAGATCTTTAGTGGCTCCCTGGGCCTAAAATCAAAGGGCTCATTGATAACCAAACAGAGCAACATCATTGGATTACAAGGGCTTCCCCAGTGTGACTCCTCCTCTTAGAACTATGAAGGACAGTCTCTTTCAGGGTCTTTCAGTTCTCTTTAAACTCAGGATAGAATAGCTCAGCCAGAGTATTACTACAGTAATTTGCCATCACATTACATTAACTCTTACAATAAATATCCATTCACCCTCCTGTATATTGCGGTCTCTCATTGTGTATTCAGGTTTTCTTGGACAACACACAATAAAGTGCATTCTAACACTTTGTAAGATAACATGCTCACTGACTCACAGATGAATTTATCACAGTTGTCCCCTTCCAGAGAGAAAAAAACTAAGGGGCTAATCTTGAACGTTGCTTTTTGTATGGCTGAGATCCTGTCATAAACAAATGATATGCAAAACACTCACTTGTGTCAGTGGGGGAGAGCCGACCTTAAGAGTTGGACACTATAAACTGGATGAATGCAGTTCTAAAACCATATCATATTAATCCACAGAGGATGCAGTTTACGTTCAGATTTGAGACACTGTATGTTTGTTGTAGTTTTGAGAGAATGTTGTAGTGTTGTACTGCCGGATTAGTATTGCCTAACTGACTCCCGCCATAACTGTGCATTCCAAACAGTTTCTACATTTGAATATTTCCATTTCCATGTGTCATCCTCCCAATGTTCAACTTTTGTAATAAACTTTGCATGAAGGAAAGACCCTTGAGTATTCAAGCAGACAAACGTTAAGCTAACTTGTGGATGATTCATTCGTTTGAAGTGCAATACATTTCTCAATCACTTCTTTCTCAACCATAGCGAGTAAAATGTCATTATTACTTTGATAATGAAATAGTGTATACCAATTGGTTTTATATTTGTAAGTACAGTTGAAGTCCGAAGTTTACATACACTTATGTTGGAGTCAATAAAACTCATTTTTCAACCACTCCACAAATTTCTTATTAACAAACTATAGTTTTGGCAAGTCGGTTAGGACATCTACTTTGTGGATGACACAAGTAATTTTTCCAACAATTGTTTACAGACAGATTATTTCACTTATAATTCACTGTATCACAATTCCAGTGGGTCAGAAGTTTACATACACTAAGTTGACTGTGCCTATAAACAGCTTGGAAAATTCCAGAAAATTCTGATAGGCTAATTGACATCATTTGAGTCATGTAACAGTTCTCTTGTGGTGAAGGAGAGGAGGACCAAAACACAGCGTGGTGGTTATTCATGTTTCTTTAATGAAGACGCTATACATGAATAAACTAACGAAAACAATAAACATGAGAACTCAAAACAGCCCTATCTGGTGCAAAACACAAAGACAGGAACAATCACCCACAAACACACAGTGAAACCCAGGCTACCTAAATATGGTTCCCAATCAGAGACAATGACTAACACCTGCCTCTGATTGAAAACCATATCAGGCCAAACACAGAAACAGACAAACTAGACACACAACATAGAATGCCCACTCAGATCACACCCTGACCAAACAAACATAGAAACATACAAAGCAAACTATGGTCAGGGTGTGACAAGTCAATTGGAGGTGTACCTGTGGATGTATTTCAAGGCCTACCTTCAAACTCATTGCCTCTTTCCTTGACATCGTGGGAAAATCAAAAGAAATCAGCCAAGACATCACAAAGAAAAATTGTAGACCTCCACACGTCTGGTTCATCATTGGGAGCAATTTCCAAATGCCTGAAGGTACAACATTAATTTGTTCAAACAACAGTACGCAAGTATAAACACCATGGGACCACGCAGCTGTCATACCGCTCAGGAAGGAGACACATTCTGTCTCCTAGAGATGAACGTACTTTGGTGCGAAAAGTGCAAATCAATCCCAGAACAACTGCAAAGGACCTTGTGAAGATGCTGGAGGAAACAGGTACAAAAGTATCTATATCCACAGTTAAACGAGTCCTATATCGGCATAACCTGAAAGGCCACTCAGCAAGGAAGAAGACACTGCTCCAAAACCGCCATAAAAAAAGCCAGACTATGGTTTGCAACTGCAAATGGGGACAAAGATCGTACTTTTTGGAGAAATGTCCTCTGGTCTGATGAAACAGAAATAGAACTGTTTGGCCATAATGACCATTGTTATGTTTGGAGGAAAAAGGGGGAGGCTTGCAAGCCGAAAAACACCATACCAACCGTGAATCACAGGGGTGGCAGCATCATGTTGTGGGGGTGCTTTGCTGCAGGAGGGACTGGTGCACTTCACAAAAGGAAGGGAAATTATGAGGAAGGAAAATTACGTGAATATATTGAAGCAACATCTCAAGACATCAGTCAGGAAGTTAAAGCTTGGTCACAAATGGGTCTTCCAAATGGACAATGACCCCAAGTATACTTGCAAAGTTGTGACAAAATGGCTTAAGGACAACAAAGTCAAGGTATTGGAGTGGCCATCACAAAGCCCTGACCTCAATCTTATAGTAAATTTGTGGGCAGAACTGAAAAAGCGTGAGCGAGCAAGGAGGCCTACAAACCTGACTCAGTTACACCAGCTCTGTCAGGAGGAATGGGACAAAATTCACCCAGCTTATTGTGGGAAGATTTTGGAAGCTTGTGGAAGCCTCTCAAATAGCCTCTCACATAGACTCTCACATAGCCTTTCACATTGCCTCTCACATACCCTCACACATAGCCTCTTACATCAAATCAAAAAATCAAATCAAATCAAATTTATTTATATAGCCCTTCGTACATCAGCTAATATCTCAAAGTGCTGTACAGAAACCCAGCCTAAAACCCCAAACAGCAAGCAATGCAGGTGTAGAAGCACGGTGGCTAGGAAAAACTCCCTAGAAAGGCCAAAACCTAGGAAGAAACCTAGAGAGGAACCAGGCTATGTGGGGTGGCCAGTCCTCTTCTGGCTGTGCCGGGTGGAGATTATAACAGAACATGGCCAAGATGTTCAAATGTTCATAAATGACCAGCATGGTCGTATAATAATAAGGCAGAACAGTTGAAACTGGAGCAGCAGCACGGTCAGATGGACTGGGGACAGCAAGGAGTCATCATGTCAGGTAGTCCTGGGGCATGGTCCTAGGGCTCAGGTCCTCAGAGAGAGAGAAAAAAAGAGAGAATTAGAGAGAGCATATGTGGGGTGGCCAGTCCTCTTCTGGCTGTGCCGGGTGGAGATTATAACAGAACATGGCCAAGATGTTCAAATGTTCATAAATGATCAGCATGTTCGAATAATAAGAAGGCAGAACAGTTGAAACTGGAGCACCAGCATGGCCAGGTGGACTGGGGACAGCAAGGAGTCATCATGTCAGGTAATCCTGGGGCATGGTCCTAGGGCTCAGGTCCTCCGAGAGAGAGAAGGAGAGAATTAGAGAACGCACACTTAGATTCACACAGGACACCGAATAGGACAGGAGAAGTACTCCAGATATAACAAACTGACCCTAGCCCCCCGACACATAAACTACTGCAGCATAAATACTGGAGGCTGAGACAGGAGGGGTCAAGAGACACTGTGGACCCATCTGAGGACACCCCCGGACAGGGCCAAACAGGAAGGATATACATAGCCTCTCACATACCCTCACACATAGCCTCTTACATAGCAACACAATCATGCTTAACCTCAGCTGAGAAATGTGAGAGACAGTGGCCAGGGTCCATGTATGAATTGCACTTCATACATGTTGTTAGCAGTGGCCTCCCCTCTGTGTGCCCTCTAAAGACCTAGCCCATCCATAATAACAATGTGAGACTCCCGATACTGTGCTTACCGAGACACCAGATTGGCCCTTTCAAGTTGTTCTTCCTGGGGGATATTCCGGTTGTTGTTCCAGACAAGTGGGAAAGGTCTTCCACTGACTCCCTGTACAATTGGTCTGTCTGTCACACAGGGAAGGAAGGAAAATAATCCTCTGCGTTGAAAATATTATGATTGAATATGGGGACATGTTCATGGGTTTGCTCAGATCACAAGAAACATACCGATGATGCTTATACACACTAAAGTTTAGAACACACCATGGTAGTTGAGATGAACTTGCTAGATTGCTTGGTGTAGGTGCCTTCCTGTTGGAAATTGAACACGCACTTTAGATTTACAAACTTCAAAGACGCCGTTGTCTTATCACATAGAAATACAACAGATCTTTGTAGAGGGTGCTGTCGTCTTATCACATAGAAATACAACAGATCTTTGTAGAGGGTGCTGTCATCTTATCACATAGAAATACAACAGATCTTTGTAGAGGGTGCTGTCGTCTTATCACATAGAAATACAACCAATCTTTGTAGAGGGCCAATAAACACAGAAATTGACCAACAGGGCTCATTGCTTCAAGGGTTATGTGCATTGTGTTACACATTGCTCCTACTGACAAGGAACACACACACAGACACACACACACACACACAGGGACAATGTATACACCTGGGGATTCAGTGTGTCGATCAGATAGCTTGAATAAACATGATTTGCAAAGGCATGAGGGGTGTGGGGTCATCTAGTCGATAGGAATACATTCTTTTCACACTTCTCATAAGGAAACAGTCAGGTGAAAAGGTAACACTCAGGACGTTAATGTTGTAAAATGCCAGGAAATGTCGTGCTTAGGTTAGGGTGATAACCATTTACCTCAAGGTCCCTCATGAGTCATGATTAAGTATACATGTTGCAAGGGAGGATGAATCAATCTATTGCTAAATCTGTCAACCACTCTTCCCACTGGGCAAAAACTCGTTGAATCAACATTGTTTCCACGTCATTTGAACAAGAAAATTCAATGACATTGAATCAATGTGGAAAACTGATTGGATTCGAGAAAAGTCGTTAACTTAAGGGAATTTAGTTTTTTTTCACCCAACTTTTATGCTAAATCCAATGACATAGGTGAAATTGTTTAGGGATTTCACGTTGAATTGAGGTTAGTTGACAACTCAACCAAATGTAAATCAAAACTAGACATTGAACTGACGTTTGTGCCCCGTGGGTTATTATGTCATCAATAAATATAACCTTTCTGTTAAGACACACAAAAACAGAAAACACTGACCAACACTAATTCATTCATTTTGAAAAAAAGCTTTACTTGAATATCAACATTTTCTCAGAAAGTATAAATAATTATTTTAAAAGATTGATTTCCATTTTTATACAAAAATACATCAGAGAAAATAACTTGTCTTTGCCTGTCATCTACAGTTAAAAGTGGACCTGCATGCCCTCTGATTAGATGGCAGTGGGTATGTTTAGATTGAAACAAGGTAGTACAAGTAATAACAAGATAGTGACCTATTGAAAGGGAGTCTTTACAGTATGTGCCAACCAAAATATAGAGGTGGAGAGGGTATGACTTCAATTTAGAAAATATGAAGTAAAATAATTATTCAGAAAGCACGCAGTCAAAGGCAGACTATACAAATGTTCATTATAAAAACCTGATTGTTTGTACCCTGTGCTTGTTTTTCTGGAACTCTCTGGTGGATTAGGATTTCATAAGTAACTAAGTGCGGCTGAGTATCCAACTCTCCATAACATTTCTCAACCTCTGTGGAATCCAGCCTGATTATATTGGTTGCTGTCACAACAATAGATGCTTTTATCTTCCACCCATTCACAAATGACAAGACTCATATCACTGTTTTGCTTGCAAATACCTGTAAATATTGTCATTGTCACGGGGGGGCGGGGGGCTGTTATGATTTATAAAGGAGAATAATAAAAAAGGGTCCAATTCCATATGTGTCTTTAAATTAAGAAACGTTGGGAATGAGGAAGTGGGAGGAGAGGGGAGGGAGCCTGGGAGGGCTAAAGTCCCATTCCTGAAATTCACCTGAACCCTATGAGCAAACATCAGTCACAGAGAGGTCTCCTAGGCAGGCAGGCAGGCATGGGCCACCCTAGGATTGGGACAATGTGTGCATCCTAAATTGCACTCTATTCCCTATATAGTGCACTACGTTTTAACCAAGGGTAGTGTACTATATAGGGAACAGGGTACCATTTGGGACAAATCCTATAAATGGGTTTGAAGGCATACAGTGAATATGTGAGTCAACACGCCCACAGGGCAGACTTTGTTTATGATGTCATAGCACACTGACTCTCTCTTCAGAACGAAACATGGGAAATGGGTGAAAGAAAAACACCCAAAGTGTCCAACTGAATTTCTGACTACTTTATATACAGTATCTACTGTACACATATATTTTTTTAAATAATTTAAAACTTTGGTTTATTGTTTTGTGTCGTGTTGCGGGCAGCTCTGACAACCGAAACAACATGAGGGGCACTAAGTTCATAGAGTAATGGTGCATCTCAGAAATCCCTCTGTCTTCTGTTTGTGGAGTACTGTACACGATTCAGTCTTCTGAGGCTTCATATGCACTTCATATGCACTTCTATGCACATTGCATAGTCCTTTAGTTCTAAAGATTGTCATATCTTTCAATCACAGTTTACAATTGGAACCAAATAAAAAATACAAATATATTGTCTATTATATTTCCCCCGTGTTTGGGAATGACAAATGTTGAAATCCTTTAGACACATGAACAAAGTTATAATTATCTGCACTATTAACTGTTCAGTACAGAAAATGACATAATGAAAAGCAAACATGGAAGACTCCTTCAAACAGAACAGGTATGTACATATATGAAATATCTATCTACAAAAACCTATACAGTTGCTCAGGACAAAGTTAATATGATTGTCATCCAGTAGTTCTGATGGTTGTGCATTGCCGTTGATAATATACAGTATAGTGGGGATCAGATTATTCAGATCTGCCCATCATGAGTCCGGGCCCCATGCCAGAGGGAATCACCCAGTCCCCCATACAGTCCATCCCCACCACAGCCCAACGTAGCTGGGCCGACTGAGGCAGATTGTGTCCTCTCACCCCAGCCTCCATACGCCTTCATCTTTCCACATCAGATCACAGTAACATGTTAGTTCTTCATGGACATCCACTCCACCAGTCCTATTCTTACATACCACAGCATGTCAGGCATAATGTGAAGATCCGTTTGTTTTGTTCCTTGATAATGTCACAAATGATTGGCCACATAGAAGCGATCACTTGTCATTTGCACACATTTTCAATGAAAAGATAGAGAAATTAATAATGTTTTCTCAAGATTGTGTTTGTAGTGAAAAATCATACATCCTTGTTGTATGTCAGGGGAAATCCAGTTTCTCCTCCCTTCACTTAGGTGTCTATTAACGCAAAACCTGCAATGTGCATTTCTCTCCCCTTCTCTCACTCCTCCTCTCCTCTCGCCCTCCGTCACCGCTCTGGATTTATTGACTGACTCATCGTCCAGTGCGCTGTTGCCAGTTATTAGGAGTTGTCATGGTTACCACAGTGAGTGGGTGGAAAAATGTGCTCCTGTTGCTAGGCACCAAGGAAGTCAGGTGTGTACTCTCACCAGGCTTGAAGAGGACACTGCAAAAAGAGAGACCGAGAGAGAGGGAAAAAAACGTCAGAGTGAGTATATCACACAAACAAATTAAGAAAACCTATTCAATAACACAAGAAACAGTTTCTGGTGAGGATGTATTTAATATGTATTGTCATGATAATAGGTCCCATTTCCCCATGGTGTCAGATTCAGATTGGATGTAAATGGCTACAGCAGATTTATCAGCCCTGTGGCCTACAGCCTACCTACACCACACCTGACCAAATACATTCCACATCCTTCTTCCACTTCACTGAAAAGCCTTGCTTCCATTCAAATGGCCTTTTGGAGATTGTTTGTGGAATTCATGTTTTCCTTTCGCTCAAGGGGTGGAGGCAGTTGACCCTGGCGTGACCCTCTGGCCAGCAAACAGCCCTACCTGATAAAGGTGGAGGCCAGCTGCTCAGACCACAGTCTAACCCTAAGTGGAGGTGAGTTTAACATGGGGTGGGAGGGGTGTCCTCAGCAAACAAGAGAGTTATAAAGTCTGAGCATGTTGGTCATGTCATGAGAAGAGCCCACTGGCCTCTCTGCACCACCCAGTCCAAATAAAGACCTGAGAGGCAGCCTGGAGGAGCCTGCTGTCCAAACGCTGGCTCGTTTAAATGCTGCTCCACCTATAAAGCTACAAATATACCATGATCTCATCAGAGCATAGATCAAAACTAGACACCAATATGTTTAGGTTTATTTTCAATGCTCTGAAAAAACATTACTGATGACTGTCTTAGGTCTCGTTACTCAACACTGTAGAGCGATGGGTTCTACATACATATGAAACCAAAAGCCCCCGGTCAGTATCTTTCCAAAACCACTCTAATAAGGGGACAGTTTGCTTTCAAGCCAATCGGAGCATCTGCCAGAATGTTGCTCTGAGCGAGACATCTCAGCACTTCAGCCTGCCACCCAATGAGCAGTGACAGTGCTGCGGCCGGGCAGCATAGAGTGCTCTGTCTCAGGCAGCGTGGGAAATTGAGCGTGTGAAAGCAAAGCACAGAGGAAGGCATTTCAGGCTAGAGCGATCACTGGGACCAGGGAGATGTAGGAAAGGGGAAGAGCTGTAATTACAACAAAAAACACCCCCACCCTCACCCTATACTCCCCCAACATCAACCCCCATAGCAGGGAAGTAAGTAGCAGGACACAAGCCTCCTGAACTTTGATTAACAGTGGGGTTCATTTCCTGATCAGGGCACTAGGTCTTGCCAGGCCAGGGAGCGACCAGCCCTCTTTCTCCCCAATGGAGAGGAAAGCGAAAGGAGGCATCATTAATCAAATGCCGTTCAGGATGAGGGCACGGGTGATTGATTGGTCCGGCCTTTCAAAGGAAATAGGAATTCTGAGGAGTATCCATACACCCGACTCCTTGGGCCAATGATTGAGATTTGTGGTCCACATGCTCAGACAAAAGCAGAGTGAACTGAGGACTAGGGTCAAACCCAGCATCAAAGCCAGAGCCTCACAAAAACATTAGCTGTGAAACCATTATGTGAATAAATAAAGGTTGCATTATTCAATATCTCATAAGTCTGATCTCATATTGCCATTCATTGACTTTAGATGCATAAGATGATGGATTACATGAATTAAGGTTCCTGTATCAGTCTGTATAAACATTTATTTATGCCTATATAGTAATCTAAAGCACAGAGATTTATAACGCAAAATATGGTATATTGCACACAAATATTCAGTTGAATGACCTTGGCTTTGGGACAACAACACATCACATTGGGGTGAATTCACTGAGCCAGTGCAGTTAAACTAAGTTTGCCTGGTATCAGATCGGTTTGTGTTCTTGCCAACTCCATTGCTGTCATTTTCAAGACAAATAGAGTTGGCATGATGGCACAAACAGACTGGCACTCGGGCTAAAACTAAGGGACTTTATTAAGTGACCGTACTAAGAAAATAGTATTTACCCAGGAGAGACCCCCCAGTTGCACCATCTTGTTTACGGTAGAATCCTAATGTAAGAGGGATTAAACAAGTCAACACACAATCACAACACACAATCTAAAGGCACCCTATTCCTTACATAGTGCACTACTTTTATCCAGAGCCCTATGGTGCACTATATAGGCAATAAGGTGCCATATGAGACACAGCCCTACTGTATCTATCCTAGTCTATCAGCCTACTGTTAGTGAGTGCTCAGTTCGGGGAGGGGGTGTCGGTGTCGGCTGTGAGGAAGATTTGGTGTGTTAGTAGATAAAGAAATTAATCAAGACGATCTCTAATGGGAGGTTTGCACAAGATACAGTACATAGCCTAACCTCTGCAAGCTCGGAATTGATTTTCAAGCTTTACAACTTACATTTCCAACCACCTATATTTCACAAACATTTTAGTTTAAATACAGTAACTTGTGCAAACATATCTCAGAGAGCAGCAAAAGGGATTATTCCTCACATTATATATGTACATGCTCTAATACACAGAGAGGTCAAATATCAGAGACTGAGGACAAACACTGAGCACAGACACTGAGGACAGACACTGAGGACAGACAGAGAGAGGAGACTGTATTGACTGAGTCAGGGCCAGGGTAGAGGGGGGCTGATGTCAGGTGAGACTAAAGCATGTTAGTGACTGACTTGTTTGCTGGATGACATGGAGCTGAGAGTACTGAGGCTGTTGGCGTCTGTCACCACCATGGCTGAGGGAAACCGTGACTGGTGGGAATATTGCGTGGGCTCCTGCTTGTGAGGGTACACTGCCATAGACAAAGACATAGAGAGAACGTCTCATTGTTAATTTTAACCCAATAGATTCGCCTTTATTAATGGGTTAGGATTAGGTTTAGGATTAGGCTACTTCTGTACATACTGAAATTGAGTTTCAAGCCAATTGCATATTAGCAGTAGCCTGGATGGCAGTTTCTGCACTCTTGTCAACTCCTTATGGAATTGTCATGCTAAACAAAGCATGTCAATGAGTGAAAAAGTATCTGGGACCAGGCTAAATCTCCATTATATCCCATCTATGACATGGCATTAGCAATTGTTTAGTGCTTACTAAGAGGCAGGTACTGACTGTGTGAGTGAGTCACGGTTGCCATGAAAGGCTGCTGGCTGGGGGACTGCTGCATCAGGCCATGCTGGTGGGGACTGTGGAGCTGCTGGGAGAACTGCACCGGCTGCAGAGCTGCAAGGCTCCCCGCCACGCTGTTGATCACTGGCACCGACTGGGACTGCGGCGTGTTCAGACCTACAACAAATAGAACCTCAGTGATTTGGCTCATGTCAAAAACATGACAATAAAAGCATGACTATATTACCTATATAGTGCATTATTTTGACCCCTATTGGTCAAAAGTGAGTTGGGCGCCATTGGAGCTCAACCATTGTGTTCATACGAATGCACAAGAAAATAATACAAGAATGTAAACAGAGGAGAATATGGGAAATGCATGGGAAATGCAAAGCGCTGGCTGGTTGGTTGATTGGTTGACTCACTCTGTGCAATGGTCATGACTCCAGAGAGAGGCATGATGAGGTTTTGTGTCTGCTGGTGTGTATGGTGGGAGCTGTGGATGTTGGTCAGCGTGCTCACAGGTGGCAGGCCTCCACCTGACGCAGACATCTAGAGAGAGAGACACACTAAGAAACTTAGTGATACCATTCTGGACCAAGAATGAAGTCATGTACTGACAATATGCTAAATCTAACATGCTAACTGATATAAGGATGGTTAAATCAGGGTATAGAGTATAGTAAATCACTTTAGAAGTGAAACCAGATGTTCTCAGCAATGCAGCTCACACAGATAAATGTTGCGTTAGTTCTGCTGTGTTTGTATAACACTGTGTTTGTATAACACTGTGTTTGTGTAACACTGTGTTTGTCTGACAGTGTTTGTGTAACACTGTGTTTGTGTGACACTGTGAGGGGATGTAACACTGTGTTTGTGTGACACTGTGTTTGTGTGACACTGTGTTTGTATAACACTGTGTTTGTGTAACACTGTGTTTGTCTGACAGTGTTTGTGTAACACTGTGTTTGTGTAACACTGTGTTTGTCTGACAGTGTTTGTGTGACACTGTGTTTGTGTGACACTGTGAGGGGATGTAACACTGTGTTTGTGTGACACTGTGTTTGTGTGACACTGTGTTTTGTAACACTGTGTTTGTGTAACTCTGTGTTTGTGTAACACTGTGTTTGTGTAACACTGTGTTTTGTAACACTGTGTTTGTGTAACTCTGTGTTTGTGTAACACTGTGTTTGTGTAACACTGTGTTTGTGTGACACTGTGTTTTGTAACACTGTGTTTGTGTAACACTGTGTTTGTGTAACACTGTGTTTTGTAACACTGTGTTTGTGTAACACTATGTTTGTGTAACACTGTGTTTTGTAACTCTGTGTTTGTGTAACTCTGTGTTTGTGTAACACTGTGTTTTGTAACACTGTGTTTGTGTAACTCTGTGTTTGTGTAACTCTGTGTTTTGTAACTCTGTGTTTGTGTAACTCTGTGTTTGTGTAACACTGTGTTTGTGTAACACTGTGTTTGTGTAACTCTGTGTTTGTGTAACACTGTGTTTTGTAACACTGTGTTTGTGTAACTCTGTGTTTGTGTAACACTGTGTTTGTGTAACACTGTGTTTGTGTAACTCTGTGTTTGTGTAACACTGTGTTTGTGTAACACTGTGTTTGTGTAACACTGTGTTTTGTAACACTGTGTTTGTGTAACTCTGTGTTTGTGTAACACTGTGTTTGTGTAACACTGTGTTTGTGTAACTCTGTGTTTGTGTAACACTGTGTTTGTGTAACTCTGTGTTTGTGTAACTCTGTGTTTGTGTAACTCTGTGTTTGTGTAACACTGTGTTTTGTAACACTGTGTTTGTGTAACACTGTGTTTGTGTAACTCCAGTCATCTACACCGAGCAAATCCTGAGAAGGAAGACAATAAAAAAGAAGAAATCTGATGATAAAGTGTAAAAGCACAGACTGAAAGTAGTATTGTGTATGCATGTGTGTGCACGTGGGTGTGTGTGTGTTCACGCACGCGAGTATGTTTTCATATTCCCTGCCAGCTACTCTGAGAGGAGGGGATGGTCAGACAGTGGATGTATCTCAAATGACACTCTGTTCCCTATATAGTGCACTATGGGCCCTGGGCAAAAGTAGTGCACTATAGAGGGAATAGGGTTCCATTTGGGACTCAGACAGTCATCTGTACTGTACCCATAGATAACAACCTGTCTGCTCTGACCTGTTCCACACTATACTGACCTGCCCTCCCTACGAAAAACTAACATCCTACTGACAGGAGAGGATGACAAATGTACTATGAATCATCAGGGATCTTCTCACTAAATAAAAAGGTTTATTTTCAACTTTGTTAGATTTAAACATGGCAAATCTGGTTAGTGTCATAAACTCGTTATTATTCTGATACTAAGAATACAATATAATTGTTTTTTTGGCACCAGCGTTCAAGAGTTAGTCTCTGCATGTACTGTACTGTCAAGTTTCATTTTCACCAATCAAATATTGGACTAGGGCAGAGGGCTGAGTCTCTCCCCTCGCTCTCCCTTTTCTGAAGGTAGAAAAAACATTGAACATAATCAAGCGCTGTCGTCATTTCCCTGGCAGAGCAAGCAGTGCTGAGCGCTCCAATCTCCGCTTCTTTTTACAGGGCATTTAATCAATAAGTGCATAATGCAGAATGTTTCTTTGTCAGGTTTATCGGCTCAGCTCTGGACCTACCCGGTTCACTTTAGTGGTGAAGGCGTTCTGTATGGCCTGAGCCAAGGCCTGCCGCCTGCCTGCCTATCTGCACTTTCCACAGAGAGAAGCACAATGCCCTAACTGTTGTTCCCTACAGACTGTTCCATGGCAGTCTGGCTCCGGGACCTGCTTTATATGTCTATGGTTGCGTACCAAATTATACCCTATTGCCTTATATAGTGCACTACCTTTGCCCAGAAGACTATGGTACACTATATAGGGCATAAGTAATGCAGTACAGAGGGAATAGGGTTCCATTTGGAACGTACCTCATGTTAAACGCAGCCCTGGTCCTTATCTAATCAGAGGCCAGGAGGGCCCAGGTGTGTTACTCACCATCTTGGCATCAGGTGACAGCAGACTGTGGCTGGGGTCCAAGCCACCCGGAGACACCTGCTGTAACACCGACTGGCTCGTCGACATGCTGCCATGGTGGTTGATGGTCGTCGAGGAGCTGACCTCACTGGGTCCCTGTTGGCTGTACCGCACTGGAGGGAGGGAGGTAAAGAGTGAGAGAAATTGACAGATTGTTAGATTGAGAGTTTATTTCTTGACCTAACAACATCTGTGTTACACAGGATAACAGTATATAGGGTAGAGAGATGGTAGCAGGACTCTCAGTATGACTAAGTGTGCTATGTCAGCAGGTGCTCCAACCCATCAGACTCACCTGCTCTTTGACTCAAACAGGGAGAGCAAACAAACACACTGACCCCTCCACTGGTGCTATCAGCCCAGCTCAGCCAAGGCCATTTAGTGAGTACAATACACCGTACACCAGCCCCCCACAACCCCAGTCCTAGACTTTATGAACTCAAGCACCATTGTTTTTTAGAAAATCAACACTACAGCTTCAAACACCACAAATACAATTATTTACATTCAATCCAAACATTTGTAATTCTCATTACGTTCATTCAACATTAAAGTCCTAAACTGCCATAGAGGCACCAGAGAGTCAAAATGCAGGGAGTTTTGTAGGTTATTCCAACAATGGGAGGCACAAAACCTGAAGGCAGATGTACCTAGATCAGTACATAACCATCCCTGTGAACCGGTTTGGTGTCTCATATTTTGTTATTTTAACAGTGAAGTGAGGTAGGTCAGAAGCTTGTGTAGTTGAGCTTTGTAAACAAAAAGGGAGTAATGAAGTGGTCTACGGGACTTTAATAAGGACCAGCCAACCTTTTGATACAGGATGCAGTGATGCGTATTAAAACTGTCACCTGTGATAAAGCAAAGGGCGCTATGATAGACGGCATCCAAAGGTTTAAGAGTAGTGGCTGCGACATTCCGATAAATGGTGTCACCATAGTCAAGGAAGGGCATGTAAAGTTGACTGTACAATCTGCTTCCTGCTGTATAGAGAGAGATATGATCTATTTCTATAAAATAAGCCTACTTTAAATCTCAACTTTCTAACTAGCTCATCCGTATGTTTTTTGAATGTAAAATTATTGTCAATCCAAAGGCCATATATTTATAGGCGGGAATCTGCTTGATGAAAGAATCATCCATTGCATAAATTTGTAAGCATCTGAAATATTTCTATGAGAATTATAAAGCAGCAAACATGTAGTTTTTCCCGCACTACGTGCCAATCTTAAATCAAAGCATTGCAGCTCCAACATAGCCTGGTCAGCCGTAGGGGCAATAGTGTCATCTGCATACAGATCGATGTTACAGGCTTTTTCAGATAGACCAATATTATTTATACAAATAGAAAAGAGGACAGGTCAAAAAATAGACTCCTGCCGGACACCTTTTGTAATATCGAGGTAACTTGACACCATCAGAAAGCACACATTGTGTCTTGTCTGACAGATAGTTCCCAAACCACTTGTAATACGCCTGGTCGAGACCCATTTCAGACAACCTTTGAATGAGTAGGGGAGGGTCGACAGTATCAAAGGCCTTGGATAGGTCTATAAATATGGCAGCACAGTGATTCCTACCCAGCATGGAAAGGATCCCTCTGTGCCCAGGTAAAGGTATGGAAGTGAAGAAATGCCTTCTATGTGCAGTATGTCATCAATAGGGAACCCTGTTATGTTCTCACCTATCCTTCCACTCTCCAAACACTTAGTCACTGAATTCTGTGACATCATTGAATGACCCATCTCTTAATCCCGTGTCTAGACCCCTTGTTGTCTCCACCTCCATTTTTCCACCGGGGGCCAAAGGAATGCTGCTCTCCTCCTATCAAATAGATGTTTGCCTGGCCCCCTTTGATACCAACAAAGCAAACATTACACATTTACAACCAATGTCAAACACATTCTTATCCTGTAGTCTCAGTCTCACACAGAGTCTCCCTCCCTCCCCCCTGCAGAGCAGAGCAGTGGGTTGTGACACTGGGCCAGTCATAAATGGCACCCTATTCCCTATATAGTGCCCTACTTTAGACCAGGGCATATAGTAGTGCACTATGTAGGGAATAGGGTGCCATTTGGGACAAAACCACTGCGACAGTGTTTACTCTCAGATCCCAGATCTTCCCTGTGCCCTCTGTCCCTGACCCACGCATGTCACACTGAGTGCCCTGTCTGTCACAGTCCCAGATAGTCACAGACAGTCACAGACAGTCACAGACAGCCAGACAGTCCCAAACAGCCACAGACAGTCCCAGACAGTCCCAGACAGCCACCGACAGTCCCAAACAGCTACAGACAGTCACAAACAGGAGACACCAAGCATCATATGTCTGCCATAAAAGAATGGGAGACCGTATCTCACTCAAAAATAAAGTTTACCTTAGTAAAAACATGATTTACTGCCTGGGAAATACAACTAAATCAGACCAGAGAATTTACCATTTTCATCTTGACTGTATTTCATCCACTAACAACAAACATGTTGTCCAGTCTGTCCAGGCAGACCACAAGAGAACCACAGACAGACCTCATATTGTCTAGAACATCACACTAGCAACCCCACAGCACTTGTTAACACCGCTACAGAACAATAACGCACTCCATCAGGCCCATGACCCCCATACCCTCACAATGGTAGAGGACTCATAAACAGGCATTTATCTCCAAGCTGGACATCCTGTAAAGTGTCAAGGGGAGAGAGGTGCTATTCAGGCCAGCTTTGTTTTCCTGTGTCAGGCAGTAATTCTGGCTGCAGGGAACCCCAATCCCAGTCAGGAAAGCTTCCGTTGTCTAGTCTGTCTGAAGCAATTGGTCATTTGGAAGGAGGAGGAGGGCTCCATTTCTGGGACACCAGTGGGGCGGTCAGCGGTGTCCACATACCAACCTATGCACCCCCAGTTTGTTATTGGGATATTATAAAGATGCTGTCAATACAGCTTGAGATTAAGAAATCTTTCTTCCTCAAAATAACGTTATATTAGAGACAAAAACAACCCAAAATTTAAACAACTACTGTACTTTCTAGCTGCATGACATTTGGCCAGTTTCAGACTGTGTCCTACATCCACTCTTATTTACATCCTAAAAAAAGTTCGCTAGCTCCTCTCTATCACCAAATAATTATCCGCTGAAATATGGCTTGAGCTAAATCAACCACAATACCAAGCACACTGAGCACTGGACCAGGGGAGACTAGAAGTAGACCAGGGGGAGGGGAGAACCCTGTGAAGGGGAGTGATAGAGTAGGCAGCAGGGAGTTTCAGCAGGTTTAAAAGGCTTCAGTGCTCTGTGTGACCCATGTAATATCAAAGCCCCTCTTCCCATCCCCAGGCACTGGTCATTGAAGCTTCGGTGCATATGAGAGACCTCCCGGGTCTCTGTAGGACGTAGCAGGCCTTGGTACCTCTCTGACCAGGTTGGGGCTCCCAGTGGTCAGAGCAGGGCCAGGCAGTAGGCAGGCCTTGCCTCTCTATCCCTTGGCCAGGCAAACTCCCACATAGCCTTGGGTGACACAAGGCATTGAGGCAACACAACCTGCTCACCATTTTTCCCTCCTATAATATGGTGTTTTACTCTCAGTGTTATTAAATTAAATAACACCGTTTTCAGAGGATTACCAAATGAATAGAACGTGCCCATTACACCAGTCTACCAGGTATTGAACCACACTCCCCTCACTGCCGTCTTAATCTTACAGCTAAAACCTTTCCAATGTGTCAGATTAGCTGGGAGATACCTGAATCAGCAGGCTTTGCCGTGTGAGACGAGGGAATATGCTAAAAAATGAAATATCAGCAGGTTATCAGGGGTTCAGTTCAATCTCTTAGCACATTCTGGTGAAAAAGATGCTACTGTTGCTGAATTATCTGGGTTGATTGGCACGTCAACGTCTTTATCTTAGCTTTGATGCAGGTCAACATAAAGGGAGGGCCTATATAGAACTCTAGACAACACATTCAATATTATTGACATAGAAGTAGCAGCAAAAAAGAAAAGCCGCCCACCTCTATACTTTGCTGAGAGATGTATGAAACTGCTCCCTAAGCTTAGCTTTCAGATTCACCCTCAAAGTGTCTGAAACGTTCATCTTTTAACTTAAAATAAAACAATGAGTTTTTAATGGTGAGCGAGCGTTGCGCCTTTTCCTTTTCAATGATTATCACATTTTTGGGCTGCACCTCGACTCACATTGGTTGAGCGCCCTCTACTTATTTCCAGATTCACTCTCAAAGAAAGAATCATAACAATTATACACAACATAACAGTATGGTCATGACATCCTTTCCCATAACGTATGGTGAAACACACACACACACAAACACACACGTATTGGCATCTGTTTCGTTTAGAAAAGGGTTCAATTCCAATTGCCTATTCTCAATAAAAACGTAGGTTGTATGGTTCAATGAACGATCCAAGGGGAAACTATGGCCCTAAAAGTGTTATGGCCTCAGACACATGGATCGTTCAGCTGATGAAACAGTTTGATTAGACCAACAGTGTATGTGAATCACCTATTACATGTATGTATTAACACGTGTGACTAGTAACAGAAGATATCTATTTATACATTTGTTTTGGTTTGGTCTTTTACCAAACACTGACTGTAGAATAACCTCATCTTTCCCCCAAAAATACTATTTGACTGTTTCTCCCATTGTGACCAATCAAGTTAACTCACCCTTATCAACAGAAGTAAGAGAATCAATGAAAACTCCAGGAGTAAGAGGTTTTCCTTGATGTGACCTGATAGTGACCTCCCTCACATAACTGTTGTAGTGGCGCTGAAGGAGGGGGCTACCCACATCTCACTATAGGCTGGAGCACAAGGGGTCATCAGTCCTGTCTGGCCAGAAAAGAGCCAATACCCCAGAGGACAGCTCCTGCTGCTCTGGTCTGCAGAGCGCCCAGCCCCAGCCTCCCTCGGCCACTATACTGACGCCCTATAAAGGTGAGGGGGAGGCTTTAAAATAGCCCCTCCCCAAGGCCCAGCAGTGATAAATGAACCTAGGTTACAGTCACTGCAGTCTTCCAATACGCCACAGACAATAGGGACCCCTGCCAGGCTGGGGTATAGAGAGGAGAAGTCAGGGGAGCCACTTATCAAAGGACTGGGAGATGTAGTAGCCAAGGATTTTAACTGTCCATTAAGCATGCATAACACAGGCCGTGGCCTAGCAACGCGATGAGGCAACCTGCTGGGGTGCTATTGTCAGGCCAGTGGCTGACACTGAAAAACAGCTGATGCTGTTGGCAGCACACCGGCAGGGCACCTTGTAAGCAGGCAACCGAGGGCTAAGGGGAGCAAAGTACCTTCCGCTTCTGACCCTTAACCTATCCCTCTACAACCAGCCCCTTCTCTCTCCCCTCCACACAAGCCTATCATTGAACCTAGCTCCTCAATTTGAAACCTGAGGTCAATGCTTGGTCAGGTGTGCTGGTAAAAACCACAAGCAAACAGAGCATGGGCTAATGGGCCCAGTATAACCAATGGTAAAAGAGCAACCCGAGGCAAGCGGTTTGTTTTTCTAGAGTGTTGACCTCGTGTTCTAACTTGAAAGAACGACAAGGGGCTTTGATTGAGTCTCTCCAATCATTGCTTTTATGGAGGTGAGCGATGGCACTGAGGATAATGCTGTGCCAAGATATCAGCTCCATTTTATCTCTTATAGACGCCGGTAGATGGCTAAATTGCACTGAGTGCAAACAGCATTATGATGTTTAACGGTCAGTTTGTTGGATTTCCTCTTTACAACTTCAGGAACTTTGTTGATTCCCCAAAAAGTCACCATTGACCGACCAACCTTATGCTTATAGAGTGAATGTGGAAGTAGTGGTTATAGGTTCAACTAGCGCTGAATCCCTACGTGACCCTGCCCTGACCCTGGCCTGTCACAGGACTGCTGCTCTTTGTGCCACTCTCCTGCTCCTGCCTGCCTGCTGACTTTGGAGTGAAGATTGCAGGTACAATGTGGATTGTTCTCAGTGTGTTGTCAAATATCAGAATAACAATGACATTTGCTCAGCTCCCTCAGTGACTCTTATTGATCACTTGCCCTCTCTCTTCTCTCTCCCTGATCTCATCAACCATTTTTCTCTCCCTCTTTTCACTCTTGCTTGGGGATGAAAATAAAATCATCCAATTATTTTGCCAACCATTGTTCTTCTAACTGTCAAAGACATGTCCCTGATCAGGATACCATAGTGATTAAATGCACTCAGATCATGGCTGGGACAGGTACAGAAAGAGGAAAGCCCACATTTTTTTATGATTCCATGATTGTGTGTAGTATTATATTAGATATAATAGCAGAGTAATGTACTGTGGTATGCATGTGGTGTGGAGACGCTACCTGGCATCTTACTAGGGGGGGATGCGTTGGTCTGGGAGCTGTGGTGGTGTGGAGAGCTGTGGCTGTGAGACAGGAGAGGGTTCATGCTGTGGATGGGTATGGGGTAGGCGTCCATTGCCAGCTTCTGACGGAAGGCCTCCTCCTTACGCCTGTTGGCAAACCAGTTATAGACCCGTACCTCAGTGACCAGGTTAGAGCCCAGCCCATGAGCTTTAGACGGAGACACCCCTCTCTGGAGACACTCAGCCCTATAGGAGGAGAGATTTAAATAGTATCAATGGAATAAAATGGAAAAGAACAAAGGGGAAATATAATGGTAGTTGCATTGGAATGATAGTTGGATACAGTAAACAACGAGAGACATTCAACCCTGTCAAGATCATTCTACGCTAGGGCCATATGCTGCTGTAATAATGGAGTTAGTATCAAATAAGATGTGCCAAACATTCAATTATTGAAAGGAAGAACAAAGTTGTGTCACTTTATCCCAAATGGCACCCTATTCCCTATATAGTGCATTACTTTTGAGCAGAGCCATATTGGCACCAGTGCACTAAATAGGAAATAGGGTGGCATTTGGGACGCGGCCCAAAAGGTGTAACTTTCTCATTCTCCAAAGCGTCCTCCGCTCACCTGTTGCACTCCTCCACCAGAGCCTCTCGCTCCTCTTTGCTGGGGTTCTTCTGTCTTTCATAGGCCTGGTAGAGGATCTGTTGGGATGCAGGCCCCCATTTGAAACGGTTCCGTCTCATTTTCTTGCAGGAGGGTTCAGAGCCCAGCTCCTCCCCTTGCTGCCCCATACCCTGACCAGGAGGGTTGAACTCTGGGAAGAAAAACAGCACCTGATCCTGACTGCCTTTGTCAGTCATGTTGTTGACAGAACCTTGCACTGCCTGGTTGAATTCTGGAAAATAAGAACAAGGTACATTTGATGCATCTCATGTCACATAAAAACATTGTATTGGCTGGAATGGAGACAAAATAAATCAATAAGACAATAAGAATAAATCAGGCATAATTTAATGAGGGACAATTTCACAATATGTAGCCTAGGTCCTAGTGATAAATAAGGCACGTTTGAGGCATAGGCTTACTAGAATATGATACTGACCATATGTAGAGCCGAAATATGACGTTTATTTTCACGCAAATTGTGTTGTGGGTGCTCATTAGTATTATGACGCCCAGGCCAACACACCTCTGTGACTCGAACTGTATCAAAGGCTGTGTGAGAAACTCAAATATTAACTTACGTCTTAGAACTTCCCGCTGTTTCCTGACATACCAGGTGTAGAGCGCCGCTCGCTTCTGAGTTTTCATGGGCGTGCCTTTGTTGAGGTGCTGTGAGAGGTGAGACTGATTTAGTCCGGTTACGTCCACCACCTCGCGCTGTGGTATGTTGTGCTGTTGCATGTAGCCTTTAATTATGCGGGCGGCACGCCACGGGTCCTCACTGTGGTTACATAAAACACACATAAAACAATGTTCGAATCACCTTGCTAAATACATGTTATTCGTTCTATTAGTAACCTAATAGTGTTGTGTGTATAATGGTCTATAGGTGTTGGTGCTAAATTAGCACCAACTCCTAGGCTATAGACCAGTATACACCATAACACTCATACTAATAGCCCTGCTAATCTAATGTATTATTCATTGGACAAATACATTCCTAACCTTGCTTCAGCACCAAGATACAGCACGAACATTTATTTCCCTTGGTTTATTCTATTCGTATTGCTCTCGGTTATCCCTGTTTTGCAAGGCCCCAATTTTTGGGGGGTTGGCACAATTGTTAAGTACCCTAATAAACGACCATTAATCATTGTATTCAATAGTATGTAAATATTTCCAAAGGTTACGGATTTTACTGAGCTAGTGTAAATCGCCTGGATGACTTCAAGTGGTGTATTGCTTAACTAAAAATACTTTAAAGTACTACTTTAGTCGTTTTGGGGGGTATCTGTACTTTACTATTCATATTTTTGACAACTTTTAGTTGTACTACATTCATAAAGGAAATAATGTACTTTTTACTCCATACATTTTCCCTGACAACTAAAAGTACTCGTTACATTTTGAATGCAATTCACGATCTTATCAAGAGAACATCCCTGGTCATCCCTATACTGCCTATGATCTGGCGGACTCACTAATCACACGTGCTTGTGTGTAAATTATGTCTGAGTGTTGGAGTGTACTTGAGTAATGTTCTATTAAGGTATCTTTACTTTTACTCAAGAATGACAATTGGGTACTGTTTCCACCACCGGTGAACTCATAATACGTTCAGAAACCTGAAAATACTCCGAATCAGGCCTATTTTCAATTCAGTGTTATGACTGTAGCTGAGGCGACACTGATGCATTTGAAAATCAAAATCCTAGACCTTGGTTTATACATTTTCCATTGTTTTTGAAATGTCAATATTTCATAGCAGATGTGAGATACTAAGGATATATGATACAGAAATATATTACAAATGCTACTAAATTAGGCTATCAAATAATCTAAACTAAGCACCAATAGGATAGGCCTAGGGTACATTGGTTTAGAAGCACAGTATTTTATGTCATCTGAGTCTGACACACACTGACTTTATAGTCTACACATTTTCCCATTTGGACAATAGACCCATAGGCCTAATCAAATCCAGACTAAATAATCACAGAATCGAGTATGAATCAAATAAATAAATAGGTGATTTGGTTGAATAAGATCATGTTGTTTGCTTAAACATAGGAAATTGATAATACATTGATAATAAATTGAATGTATCAATTCAAGGCTTCCATCCAAAATTGCATTCAATTATCGAAGAATACACTTGCACATGGGCTAAAATCCTCTGAATTATTCCAATGTTTCAATTATATCAACTATAAACAATTGCACAATTGCACCCAAGGATGACAGCTCAATAGGAGGCTTTATGTCGATTAAAAAAAAATCTATATATCAAAACAACTTAAAGGGCCTAGAATATATGCGCAGCGTGCTTTAAAATATTACAGTAAAATAACACTTAAATGTATCCTACCGTCACAGTCATCTCAGATTAAGTATTGACTTCACATGGGTAATTTTTGCAAATCTACACACAACTGTTTGTTTTGGAGAGTTAAGTCTACGGGTTTATACATTGGTTTAGATGTTGGTTTATAACATTCGACAATGAATAACCAGATCTCCATTCACTCTAATCATACGACACTGTGTATCTTTCAGTTGATGATTTATAGAATACAATTAATAATAACTTAACTACACGTGGGTTAGTTTTGATTTTCTGCCGGCCACTTGATCATGTTACTAGCGTAATGAATGAACATTTATAAATGTATTTTAGAAGATAAATTAAGACAATAACAACATATACAAAGATTAAGTCCTTTATAGACTACATTCATAAAACAAAATAATATTTGCTTCAAGAAGTGTTGCAATATTTCACCAGAATATTATTATTATTATTATTATTATTAGAGCCTATATCTAGTGCAACATTTAATCCTGCATAATAAACAAATGCGTGGGTGTGAATTCACTTTCTCTTCTTGCACTGCCATATATAATCTAAGTGAGAGAGATCGAGTAAGTTAATAATAAATAGATCTCGTTTAGTTGATATTTTGCTAAGGTAAATAAATAATAACCCGTGTGGATAATTAGTAACTAGAACGTGAAAGTAGTACTGGCGCATTATTTTAAATTTGTAAACACGGGGAACATATTGCCTTGCGCTTTACATTTAAATGAAAATGTGTTTTTACAGGAGTTTTACAGGCACGATGCAGATACACTTCTTGGGCGGAAGGTAGCGGTTAGAGTGGTTAGAGCGTTGTAACAGTATCTGACAAAGTAACAATCTGTCGTTCTTCCCCTGAACAAGGCAGTTAACCCACTGTTCCCCGTTAGGCAGTCATTGTAAATATAAATAAATATATAAACGTTTTAAAGACACTGAAATTACAGCAAAATCTAAAATAAGTAAGCATATCCATAATAACATATTTTTTGTTGAACAGTCCTAAATGTATGCAATTAAACATTTAAAGTTGTATCCACTTACGCTAATATTCGGTCAACTTCTGCCCTCTGCTCCGCTGCTTCCTCCGTGTTAAGCGACTGGAGTTCTTTTAGTATCGGTGGGGTATCGAAATCATCTCCGTCCTCGGACCCCTCGTCTCCCGACAGTTTGCCCTTACCGTGCCCGTTGCTCAACGTTAGAAATACCGGCTTCGAATCCGAATCATTTCCGTTGATTTTAGAACTTGGCGGAGACATGTGTAGATTCTCCAACTTAACTCCAAAGCCATTCGGGCTAGGATCCATATCGTCCAATGCTTGGATCAGAACATCTTTGGTAACTCCGGAATCTAACAAGGCGCTCAAGAGCTCCTGTTGGAGAGATGTCAACTTGGACACCATTTTCGAGAACATTAAAAAAAAGTTAAATTCTGAACTAAAGGGGAGGCTGGGGAGAATAAAAACTAGAAAGTATTAGTTCGAGAAAGTAAAAGTTCGATCTCTCTTCCTCTCGTGCTCCAGTGTTAATGTGAATTTCCTACTCCTGACACCTGCTCAGAGAAGCTGGTTCACTTCCCATTTGAGGAGAGTGATGTAATTTGCCATGATGCTTTCAGAGGGCAGGGAATATAAAACATGGTAATTAGTGGGCTGGCTGATGGGGACTTTATGCAAATCGTCAGAAGAGGGCTGCACTGACGAACTGAAGCAGGTAGACCTGACAGTGTTTACACTGCAGAGCTGTTGCTTTTATTGGCTCTGCCTTATCAGCAACAAAACTTTCATGAACTTTGGACTCTGTTGTATAAAGACTTTGGTGAAAGAGGAGGGATGGTATACTTGTGATAATAATTACACTACTACTACTAATAATAATAATTCTAATAATAATAACACATTGTAATTATAATAATATTGTATAGTCAATATCATATATTATTCATTACAGCATTTATCGTATCAACTGTGTTTACTTTTGTGGTTGTCATTAAATTAAACAGAAAAACTTGCAAGCTACATAACATGTATGTCACACAACGTGACACATTCTTAATTATTCACCTACTGTCATAACAAAGTACTCACACAAGCTCGATTATTTCATTATACAAAATAATCTGATTGTGATATATATATATATATTTTTTTTTTACACAGTTCTATAAATATATCAGAAACGTCTTGGCCTATGCTTAACAGGTCAGTCAGTCTTGGGCTTGTATTTTGTTTTTCTATATCTTTCTCATAAGATGTATAGTCTAGAGGAATGTCTGACCATTTAAACCACTAATACAGTGAGTTGTATTCTTAAATATCAGAATAGACATTAGAAGAGGAGGAGAGGTATCCGTGAACAGATCAGCACAGGAATCGTGGTCATAGTTCAAACGCTCCAGACGCAGAATGATTGACCAGGCCAACAAGCAGGTGCAGCTGAATATCATTTTTATTTATTTATTTTATTTAACCTTTATTTAACTAGTCAAGTCAGTTAAGAACAAATTCTTATTTACAATGACGGCCTACACATCATAGTAAGCCTACATCATCGGGCAGGTTCGGTGACCTGTAGAACGGGGAGAACTAAACAAATGAACCAGGCTAATAAGGAAGAGTTGGTTGGTATAGTCATAAGAGCAAAATGTGGCCTGATATTTTGATAATTTTGTATCCATATGAAAATATATTAATATTGCTTAGCATATTGGTTAACAAGATGTTGATTATATCATATCTGATACAGTGGTATTGCCTGCCAATAATTATACCGCCCTTACTGTCAGTGTAGTATCAATACTCGTGGTTGATCATTATATGACCAGAGGACAGAGCAAACCTACTATAATTGGTCTGCAAATAATGTTTACATTATGCCTATGTTACGCCCCACGTCGTGGTAGTAGGATCATGTTTATAAACTAGGACTGCATTGAATTACTTAGACAATTCCTAATTGAATACACGTTTTCTTTATAAGTATGCATTAACCCAAACAAATAAATTATTGTAGGCCTATATATCATCCACAAGGCTGTATGACAACCGGGCAGTGATTGGGAGTCCCATACAGCCGTGCACAATTAAGAACCTAGTTAAATAAAGGTTTAAATAAAACAAATCAAAAAACAAGGCTGATCAAAAATAACTATATTTCTATTGTAACTTAACATAATGTCAGTTTCTTTTCCAGCCTTGTATTAGACAGCTGATTTCAACTAAAATTCCTATCTCTATCTAACTATTGCATCAAACTATCTTTTTTAATTTGTTTTATTTAAATGTCCTATGCCAAAAATATGTTGATTTGATCTATTTCTAAAAGCTAATGTTAAGAGGGCTTTGACCCCAAAAGGCGTTGTGTTGGTCATGACACGTCTTCAGACGTGTGTGTCATTTGGTGTCATTACCCAACGCCTTTTGGGGGTCATTTGGTGTCATCGCTGCTATTTTTCTCTGTGTCGCTGTCTTGTAAAGTTTTCCTGAGGCTGACACACAACTTTACCTGCACTTCCAACTGGTGTACATTTCCATCGATCCATTCTGTGCAGCCCGGGTGGAGTTGATAGCAGAACCGTAACATTTACAGATAAATCCCAGTCTGTCTACATACAATACTGTCTCCTCCAATGACAAGTTTATCTGATGATGATAATGTTTTTTTTAACTTTCCAGACAGAATTGAGGGGAATTATTTAATTTCAAAATGATGGGATCGAATTACTCGTTTAAGTCATATCCACTTCATATCCAGCCATATATATCATTGTAGGTCTATATATCATCGACAAGACTGTTCAAAAATAAATATATTTATATTTTAACTTTGAACAATGTCGGTTTCTTTTCCAGCCCTGTATTAGATAGCGGATTGCAACTAACTGTCCTCTATCGATCTAACTATTGTATCAAACTATCTTATTTTTTTCCTTTTTTTATGTCCTAAGTCAAAAAGTTGTTGATTTTAACAATTTCTCAAAGCACATGTTAAGAGGGCTATAACCCCCCAAAAGGCCTTGTGTTGGTCATGACTCGTATAATGGTCTTGAGAATTGTGTGTAATTTGGTGTCATAGGATAATGTAATGCAATCATTCTGCTTCTTATCGCTGCTATTTTTCTCTGTGTCGCTGTCTTGTAAAGTTTTCCTGAGGCTGACACACACCTTTACCTGCACTTCGAACTGGTGTAAATTTCCATCGATCCATTCTGTGCAGCCCGGGTGGAGTTGATAGCAGAACCGTAACATTTACAGCTAAATTACGGTCCGTCTACATAGGAATGTTTGTTTTTTTACTTTCCAGACAGAATTGATGGTAATTAATTAATTTCGAAATGATGGGATCGAAAAACTTGTTTTTGTCATATCAACTTCTCTCATAATTAATTAGATAAGGGTGGCTTACTCAGGAATTTCATAATCTGAGGTTTGGTGGAATTGGCACTCGGCAGAGTTCCATGAAAGGAAACATCTGAATAGACGAAGTAATTCGGACTTGTCAACAAGACCTATGGTTCATATGAATAATTAATAAGTAGAGCTGTACTCAACATTGTCTGTCATGTCTCTCTCTAAACATTATGTCTCGTACGCCTCTTAACGGTATGTCTCTAATGAATATGCATGAGCACCCGCAGTACACTGTTAAAAGAAAGTGCTTTGTAACCCCAAAACTAGTGACAGCTGAGCTGCCACCAACTTGAAGGAGATGAAACCGTAACTTTGCTGGAGTATTGAAATACATCAACCTGAGACATGTTTTGGGATGCTGCACTTGCCTTTTCCTTTGATTATATTGAATGTGGGAATGGGTGCTGTCCTCATTGAAGGTCAATTTGTCTGACGTTTTTGATATCCGTTCATCACGATCCATTACACCACATGGCACAACAGCTTAATACTAATATGGAAATGTACTTTTCTTTCTTTAAACATGCATACAACATTGTGTGAAATAATTATAAAGTATAAACATTTTGAATTACCAACAATCCAAGTCAAGTGGCAGGAGTCAAGTGGCAAGATATGAAACGCAAGGTGATTAAAACCAGACTTTCAATTAGTTCTATCACTCTATTGCCTCTCATTGCAACACAATCTCACACTCATTTCGTGCAAATATGTACAAAAAGTATTTCAGCAGATTTTGTGCGTTTCTGAGCGTTTTATGTAGCTCAATTCCTGTGAAAAGACAGATTTTTGTGCGACTTCATTCATAGGAAAATACATTTTTCGGGGCAAACTTCGGAACAATCTTTTGAAAGTTATTAGAGCAATGCATGACGGGCAATGGTGTTCAACACTGCTATTTTTGTATCCCCCATTTATTTATATATAAAAAAATGACTGCGTTAACAACCCAATATTGTAAATCAACCAGGTTGTCACCGAAACAATTAGAATATAATAGTAGTATAATCGTTTTTTAATTATTTTTATTAACGCCAATACTGTTTCTATGCTTGTTTTAGCATAACACTTTGGGACACTGCATTTGTAGTGAGAAAGGCCCTTTTTTCATGTAGGTAACAGTAGGCCTACACAATTTTCTTCATAACACATTTCATATTTAAACCAGTTAAAGATAATGAGTACAGTACATGACAACTAGATACAAATATTATATTAAAAATCATTCATACAAAAGTCAAAAGTCGGCTATTACTTGAGTACCAACAAAGTGAGTGTGTGTATATGTATGTAAGTGTTTGTGTGCCTGTGTGTGCATTACAATTTCGCATTATAAAAATGTATCCCCATTCCCCAATCAAATACCTTCATCGATACCACAAACAAAAATCTGTATTTCTTCTCAAATCTGGCAACCTTCATAAAATTCGACATAGCTTTGTATAAAATTAATTATGAAAGAAATTGTGTAATGTACATGAAAAAGTGGAGTCTTGTATTGAATGAATTATGAAGAAAATTGTGTAATTTAGGCTCCATTAAATGTTTGTAGTTTGCACGTTTCAGCAATTATTAACATGGTTAAATAGTTGTAAATCTCTGATTCATTTAGCTTTTGGTATATTTGGCATTTTTATACATATTCTGCATTTCCACTGAAAGCAATAATTAATCAACCCACTACTGTAAATAAATTAACAGTACCTGTTATAAAACAAACATTTCTCTCCGTAAATAAGTATGAGAAATGCTAAGTCTGAAGCCATTTGGCTTTGGGTTTCACAGTCCTTTACTAATGATACATGTTATATCAGCTTAAAAATTGTTTATTTCCAACCTCTGGGGCATAACATGTTGGGCAGTGGTATAGGAGAGTCTGACACATAACCCCTAACTTGAGTTCAGTCTTCTCCAATGAGGACCAAGAGAGGCCTAGCTTCGTCCTTCATGACTGGGAAAGGCCTTGATTCTAGGCTGTAAGAAATCCTACAACCATCTCATTAGATCAGAACAGGATGGATCAAACAGTGATTCATATTACTGGTTTGCATCCTTAAAAAAAATAATAGTTGTGTTTTTCTGCATAACACACATTATTTGTCTGCCCATATGATGTGGATCATTGTGAGGTTATTAGATGTATACGCTTCAGTAACAAAAAAACACCATGGTTGTAATAACACTTAAAACAGATTGTTTGTAAAATTGTAGAATGTGCTTGTTTTGGGTCCACACTGGTAAGTTAACTTATGGAAATGTCAGGTCACAGAGGATTTTCTTCTGAATAACTGGTCAGGGAAAAGCACTTTCCATTCAGATTTAGGCAACTTTAATGTAAGGCTTGATCACACCTGTAGTGACTAGTTCTATCCATCACTCCCATTGTTGCTTATCTATTGTTCACTAGATATATTCATGCAATTACGCCCAACACGACGTTGGAAAAACAGAACGCTTACTACTAGATCACATAACTAGACATGAGCGGGACGTAATCCCAACGCTGCCACCAGTGTAGCGGAAGAAAGTGACAACTGCAACAGGGACTCTAACCAGGGCTCATACGTGGCAAAGTGAGCTCTAACGGCGTTGCCATGAAAGCCTAGTAGGCCTCTGGGCAGAGGCAGTAGTCCTACAAATGCTGGCATATGCCTTCTTACAATAGCCTAATTATATAACATGATTGATAAGACCGTAATAATCGTCATGAAGTGCCATAAGTGTAAGCCAACATAATTCATTATTTTACATTAACCTGTTTAACTGCATTGATATGGCTTAATTGATTATAGTCCAGACTAGTTATCAATGAAAATACCATGCAGTTGCACCATGGGAATTTAAACCAAACAAAATGTTTCCCCACATTTCCCATCATGAAAATGTATCCCCCTTCCCCAATCAAATACTTTCATCGATACTACAAAACAAACATTACAAATATAGCTTTTTACTCCAATCTGGCAACCCTCATAAAATCTGAAATAGCACCAGTATCCAAAAGTATTAAGCGAAAACAAGCATAGAAAACAGCATAAATAAATAAAAAAAATAAGGCTACTGTTATATTATAAGTATTCTGGTGACAACCTGGTTGATTAACAATATTGGGTTGTTAACATGTTTTTTACATTTTTATATATATATATATATATATATATATAAATACATGTGGGACACAAAAAAAGGCAGTGTGGAACACCATTGCCCAAAATGCATTGCTCCAATAACTTTCATAAGATTGTTCTGAAGTTTGTCTCCCAATTTTTTTTTCCTACGAGTTAAGCCACACAACATTTTTGTTTTTTCACAACGAATTAAGCCACACAAAAACGCACAAAATCTGCTGAAATCATTTTTGTAATATTTTCACAAATTGAGCTCTCTTTGGTTATCCTTATCATTTTTTAAAGTATTTTTTTATTTAAACTTTATTTAACTTTATTTGATCAAATATGCATTTTGATTAACATATTTAGTTGGATTTATTCTTAGATTATTTTGGTAAAATGAAATTAACAAATCATTAAAACAATTTGAATACATTTAAAAAATATATATTTTGGGGATATCTTCACACTTTATTGAGACAATGATGAAATGACAAAGGAGATACAGATAGGTGGAAGAAACAGACTGAAGGGTTGGAGCGGGAATTTGGTGGGGAGAGGAGTGACATGTCTAAACCGGGTGCGTTATCACTAGACCATGGGCTCTGCACGACTTGCATGCATTTTATTAATGATATGTTAAATGTATATATATATTTTTTGTCAATTTCAATTAACCCCAGAATAATTTCTTACAGTGTGGTTGAGTGGGTAAAATTCCAACGAAATGTATCATTTTACTGCCCCTCCTATTTTTAAACTGTCTAAATAAAGCATTTAAAAGATTCTCCATAGGCCCCTATCATGAATCAATATTTAGGCCATAAACCATTTGCATTTCTAAACCATTAATGATTGAATGAGAAACACAGCTTTTGTGAACTGAAACCCTCAAAAAGTGTTTTCAGAACACTCTTAAAAACATCAATATGAAGGTTGAAGAACCACTTTGGGTGTTTCAGAGTACTTATTAATTCCTGTTTCAAAAAACATTCTGTGCATTAAAACACTTACATTAGGCTTTCCTTCAAACACCTTTCAAAACACCAAATCTCAGTTTAGGTGCACTATTCATGGTTCATTTCACAATCACGGTATTCTGAGACTTTTTACAGTGTAGTCCATTAATGATTTGTCTTTGTTTTTCAAAATTGCATTTTTTCTGCTCTTATGGATCCGCCCCCTTTTTTCAATTTTCACCTAAAATGACATACCCAAATCTAACTGCCTGTAGCTCAGGCCCTGAAGCAAGGATATGCGTATTCTTGGTACCATTTGAAAGGAAACACTTTGAAGTTTGTGTAAATATGAAAGGAATGTAGGAAAATATAACACAATAGATCTGGTAAAAGATAATACAAAGAAAAAAACAACCTTTTGTATTTTTTCTGTACCATAAACTTTGAAATGCAAGAGAAAGGCCATAATGTATTATTCCAGCCCAGGTGAAATTTAGATTTAGGCCACAGCAGTGTATGTGCAAAGTTTTATACTGATCCAATGAACCATTGCATTTCTGCTCAAAATGTTGTATCAAGACTGGCCAAATGTGCCTAATTTGTTTATTAATAACTTTTCATGTTCAAAATTGTGCACTCTCCTCAAACAATAGCATGGTATTCTTTCATTATAATAGCCACTGTAAATTGGACAGTGCAGTTAGATTAACAAGAATTGAAGCTTTCTGCCAATATCAGATATGTCTATTTCCTGGGAAATGTTCTTGTTACTTACAACCTCATGGTAATCGCATTAGCCTACGTTAGCTCAACAGTCCCGTGGACGGAACACCTATTCGAAGAAGTTTTAAAGCTCTTTATGAAATGAAAACACTATAAAAAGTTGAATACATTTTTATTAGTGTATAAAATAACTCAGTAGGAAAATAAAAACAGGTATGATTGCAACATTTCCTGAAGGTCATTATTTGTAGAAAATGTAAATGACTAAGGAGCCAGGCTCCTGTCATTTTCACATACCTCCAAAAGATCTGTCAACTATTAACAAGAAATAATAACAAACAGCAAAAACTGTTTATCCAAAATGCAGTGCATCATCGGGCTTGGCTGTTGTGAAAGAAGCAAACTGTGTGTTGGAGCGTAGCGGATAACACTGACGGACACAGGATTCTCACATGAGTTAGTGACACAGGCAGGGACAGTTGGGCAACAGAGTCTGTTTCCCAAATGGCACCATATTCCCAATATAGTGCACTACCTTTGACTACACTGCACTACTATCAGGCCGGGTCAAAAGTAGTGCACTGTACAGGGAATAGGGTGTCATTTGGGATGAAGACCATCAGAGGAGGTCAGCCATAGTCCTATTACAACCTCAGTCATATGCAGTGCAGTGGCCTCTGAGTTTGGTCTTCAAACCACTTCAGTATAAATATCTATATTTGGTTGTACGTTGGACTGTTATGGACTGTACCACTGACCACTGTTACAGTATTCATTAGAATATTGAAATCAGATTCAGTTGAAATACAAGGACCACCACACTGAAGGACATGCAAATCATTACCCAAAATAGCTATCAATGGAGCCTAACAAACGGATGCAAATTGAAAACAGTGAGATTATTCAGGAGGACTGCTTCAATTACTGTTGGGAGTTGTATAAAACAACATAGAAAGAACAACAGTAGCACATTCATCCACATAGTTTTGACATGACAACACATGCCAACACTTTAATTAACCCATAAGACTACATTGATAGGCATGTCATCTCCATATTGTTCCGACAGTTGAGAGGATGGGATTGACTGTTGAGAGGATTGGATAAGACCACTGAATCACTCAACATGGGCTGATAAGAAAATTATCCCCAAAGCTGGAACAACAATACAACTGACAAATCACAGACATTCTTAATGAGATATACTCAATTTCCAAAAACAATTGGCCAATCGGATAAATCTCATCCCTAAAGTTCTGTGTTCCCTTCAGAAACCAACAAGATCATAAAATGGATCAACACCTGGTGTAGAAGTGGGACTGAGTATGACAGGGCCACGCCAGGATGTGACAGTCAGTGTGGGATCTGGATCCATCTGGTCTAGGCAAGTTTGCTGTCTACAGTTTTAATGGAAGTGTGATGAGTCCACAGGTTCTGGGATGAACTGTGAGTACAGGTGGTGACCAAAACTACGCTTGGCTGCCATTTCAGTCTTCAGTGACCTCTTCCCCCCCTAACCCTCCTCCCCCTGACTTTACGATGGGTTTGGGGCAGACAGCGGAACGTTTGGAAACTCAAACTGAAAAGGGCAAACGCTTCATGTCATGTGCGTGAGATTCAGGAACCAGAGACCATGTCCCGTTCCACAGACTAATCTGGACCTTACCCTCCTCACATTTCACTCCCTGACCGCTCCCCGCTCACCTCTCCATCCTGAAGAAGGCTGGAGTCTTTTGTCATTTTTTCACTGCCTCTCCCTTTTGCAATATTATTCTATAAACACTCAGCACTGGTTTTACATTACATTTTCTAATTACTTTCCGCATTAAGCACTATCACAAAATTCACACAGATTTTTTGTTGTTGTTGTGTGTTTTACGAATACATTGACTGGGTTTTACTTATGACCAACTGTTCTCACCCATGCCCTTTGTATAATGATATGTGGAGATAGATGTTGTGTTACCTTGGCATGGAACAGATCGAAGGGGAAATCATCCACACCTACATAACAAAGAGCCTGTTTCAGTAGCATACGGTGTGTTTTGTCTGCTTTGGCACAGTGTGATAGGATCTATGTCTGTCACGTAAAAATATCACTGTCTTATCGCATGATTAACAAAAATCTTACCTCAATTTACCTAATTTAAACTAGGATGATCCTGTTGAGATAAGTAATCACCTTTCCAAGATAGTGAGAGGAGTTGTGTCATTATAACACAATTATCATACAATTCACACTTCCATTACACCAGTTTTCCTAAAATTGGAACCAGATAAAACAACAAATGCAATTAATCAATCAAACCCTGGGACACTCACATGCTAATAAAATTATAAATCCATCAGTTATTTGATTTATTAGAGCAGCAGAGGGGCTTTGATTGCAAAACATTGAGTTTCCATTGGAAACATTAGCAGCTTTGATCTCTGAGAGAGGAATGGGATTTCATCACTGTCCCTGTAAATCACAGGGAGAGTTCAGCCAGTGATGTGGCTGATACCAACACACACCAGCATAGCTTACTTCTCATTGACATCCTGATAAGGTGATACAGGAGGACACTGAAGAGGAAAGTGATGAAAAATGCTGCTGGTATCTAGGTAGGCCCTCCTCCCTATTGTTAAACATGACCTGTGGATGATCCTGGCCTGACTGAGGCCCTGACTGTCTGACAGCTAGGGACAATGTTAGCTCTGTCAACACACATTGGAGAGGGTGTGCATTTCTGTGGACTTTTCTTGAATCAGGCCCAAGACATGAAAGTCTCTATGCCATGTTTGCTCTTATGGAGTGCAACTGAGTTTTTCCTCCTTTCTTTCTCTTTGTTACATCCTGTCAGATCATAGAAGCTTTGAGGTCACACCGTAATTCATCAGTGAGCTGCAGGGAAAACTGTCATTTCTCTTTCCTTCTATTATTCCCTCACCTCCTTTTACTCTCTTACTCTCTCTCTCTCTCTCTCTCTCTCTCTCTCTCTCTCTCTCTCTCTCTCAACTAGAGAGTCATCTTCAATCATCTGACTGACAAGCCAGACTAGAACATGAGTTAAAGGGTTGTGCAGTAACATTAGCTTGCCCATCGGGGCAGTGCGACCCCTTGCATCATTCGATACGCCCCCTCTTCCCAACAGTCAGGAGCAGGCTGCTCCCGGCACCCGCTGAGACAGGCTGCTGCATACTACAGTACAACACACCACCACAACACCACACCACTGATTCATCCTGCTGTCAGACTGGGCCTGGCAGCCCTGCTCAAACTTGGCCCCTCACACTGAATCTCAGGGGAGCTGGTGCTATTGTATAGGGCAGGAGGCTACACAGCATAATCTATTGCTCAGTTTGAATGGTACCCTTAATACTTTCTAAAGAAGTTTACATCAGCACAGTACATAATGGTTTACCTTATAATAGCATTTTACAACACGTAATACAAAACAGATTTGAGTAGATGATAACATCTTAAATTCACCCTACACGGTGAGGGGGTGTTTTTGAGGAACACCTCTGTCTGTCTGTATGTAACATACATAGTAAACTCAGTAGAAACCGCAGGGCCTACAGCACCTTCCTATTCCCTGCATCCATTGCATCCATCCTCTCTAGCCTCCAGCTGCAATCAACTTGCTGCTGTTTTTCTGGCAAGCAGGTCGGTCGGCTGGTGGTCAATATTGACTCAGGGATTGAAGCAACAGCCACTTTGTCAGAGTATAGGGGGCCGGAGACGGTATCTCTATGACTCCCCAGGTGTAAACATGACATGGCTGGCCTTCTTACTGCTGGAAGTCAGGGATGGCAACAAGGAGAACATGCAATACAATCTAAAACACACAATGTTACCCCCTTCCAGACACCTGCAACAATTTCATCCCATAGATAGGCATCAGGCTCAAGTGAACTGACTCCTTTGGGGTTAGCATGGCAGTGAACTGACTCCTTTGGGTTGTGAATTGACTCAGTTGGGGTTAGCATGGTAGTGAATTAACTCCTTTGGGTAGTGAACTGACTCCTTTGGGTAGTGAACTGACTCCTTTGGGGTTAGCATGGTAGTGAACTGACTCCTTTGGGTAGTGAACTGACTCCATTGGGTAGTGAACTGACTCCTTTGGGTAGTGAACTGATTCCTTTGGGTAGTGAACTGACTCCTTTGGGGTTAGCATGGTAGTGAACTGACTCCTTTGGGTAGTGAACTGACTCCTTTGGGTAGTGAATTGCCTCCTTTGGGTAGTGAACTGACTCCTTTGGGGTTAGCATGGTAGTGAACTGACTCCTTTGGGTAGTGAACTGACTCCTTTGGGTAGTGAACTGACTCCTTTGGGGTTAGCATGGTAGTGAACTGACTCCTTTGGGTAGTGAACTGACTCCTTTGGGTAGTGAACTGACTCCTTTGGGGTTAGCATGGTAGTGAACTGACTCCTTTGGGTAGTGAACTGACTCCTTTGGGGTTAGCATGGTATAAGGTAGTGAGATGATAACTTACACAACTTACAAAGAGATCAATTAGATTCCATGACCTTTTACTGAGACTGAGACCAAGCTCATGTACTTAGCGGGTTCTTTAGATGATGGATGGATGACTTTCTGGCCCAATCCCAAATGGACCCCTAAGCCCTACACCCTGTGCTCTTGTGGAGATCTAAGAGGATTTGACAGTTGTAAGTAATATGGCAATAGCTCCACCTTGCCCTCTGATAGCCTAGGTGGAAGTTTCACCATATTACTTCTACCAATCAAATCCTCTCAGATCTCTATAAGTGCATAGAGAGTAGGGCTTAGGGGCCCATTTGGGATTGGACCTTCATGTAGACAAACTGGACAGAGAATGATTACTCTTTTGCATATTTACTGATGAACTGACCACAGTTACAGCCATGCATCAACCATAGAGATAAATAGAGGACTTGTCTTTGTATCTGTGCCATTATAGCGTCTGTGACAGCATGGGCAGCGCCATTGATGCTTTCTCCATTTTGAAGTAGTCTATTTTCTTCTTCACGATTCGCTGATCCCTTCTGATGACCCGGTTGGACATGATTCCAACAGGGTCACCAGGAGGAATCAGCAAATGAAGTTGAAAGTCCCACCCAGACCTCTATTATTCTCTGTGGCATCAATTCAACTACTTCTTTCTGTGGTGCGTCCAGTTTGCTTGAACGTATGTTGCAGAATAGTTTGTACTGAATGACACGTTTCACCAAAACGTTCTTGTACGTTCTTGAACAGACTCCCATTTGGTGGGTGTGGCGAGATCTGTCTTGAAGCAATATGTGACGTATTTAAATGGCAGTGGACATACTGACAGCGTTCCCCAACCCACAACTCAACCCTTCCCCGATTTTGAACTGGTCACCACGTAAAGCACCGTTTCCGTTCAACTGAACGTCCCAGAATGTAAAAATGTACTGAACGCAGCTTTGTTCCCTACAATTACAAACATCTGACCAATCAGAATAGAGAAAGTAGTTGCTAGGTAGGTAATCAATTAGCATTATAATTCCAAACAACTGATTCACCATATTTTAGAACTCATCAACAATAACTAAGAAAGGAATATGTCCCATAAAATATTCCTACAATCATATTGAGACCAAGACCAAGCTTTTAATTCCAAAGATTGTACGCACATTTCACAGGAAGGACTTTCACACGTTTGATACATTTACACAAAGGTTATCATACCTCAACTGTAATTATATTACACTTGGTGTTGTGTTAACACTTTCAGGTCTGCAGAAAGAAACACCTTCAACTAATGCTTCCCAATTCATCTGGGTCCTGGCAGAGAAGTTAATAACAGGGTCAGGTTTCATCCCAAATGGCACCCTTTTCCCTATAGTGCACTTCTTTTGACCAGAGCTGTAGGGGCCCTGGTAGTGCACTATATAGGGTGCCATTTGAGACGCAACCTTCCTCTCCAACAGAGTGACTCAGGGAAAACAAATGAGACCAAAAAACACACACAGGCACATTGAGGCATGAGAAAAAAGGTAAAGGTGTGTGTGTGGCCCACCACCATCCAGGACCACCAAAGCTCTTTTTTTTTCTTCAGGTGAAACAAGAGGTGTTTGTTCACCAACATTTAGTGAAAGGTCACAGTAGATAAATGTGTCAGTTTGGCTCTTGTCCACTGTTTGCCATGGATGACTTGTGCAGACAGCCATAGAGACCACATCACACTTCTCCTGGTGCCAACTCCTACTCAAGGCCTGCCTACGCTTTTCACCTTCCTCATCCATCAAAGCAGAAATCACCCACTACAGGACTACAGTACAGCCTCAGGCCGATCCAAACTGCACACTCCACATTTCTCTTTGTTTCAGAACAGTTCCTATCCATCTCGGCCTAAGGCCCCAATTACACAATGGACCTCCATTATTCCTAAAGGACACATGGTCTATAAGATTGTCAGGTCTACATCCTTTGAGAGCAAAATTATGCTATGGTAGTTATTATGGTAATTATTAGTCTGCTCCTGTGACCTGCAGCGAGCTGTGCAGTGCTCACACACCATGCAAAGAATGAGGAAGACCCACGTCCCTGAGCCTGTGGAAGAAAAGGTAACCTTCGTTTTTTTATTGTGAGTTAGCCATTGGTGACGCTGAACTAGTCAACTCTGAAGGCATTTGCATGAATATGCGTGTGATTCAAATCAACGGCCAATTCCTGATAGGTCTCTTGAACAGCTGTACTGTAGAAGGCTTCTTTTGTATTACATGTGATGTCACAAAGGGTCTGATACCAGAGTACTACTGAAACTACATATGGCCTCACTGCTGCCATCTACTGAGGAATGAGCCAAATAGCTGCACTAAAACCAGACATGTAAGGCCTCAGCTAAAGTATCGCACAAGCAAATTCAAACCCTGAAAAGAAAAACAATCAATTTTCACTCTTTCTCTGTTTCACACACACACACACACACACACACACACACACACACACACACACACACACACACACACACACACACACACACACACACACACACACACACACACACACACACACGTGAGTATGCACAAGGCACACACACACACACACACACACAAACACTCATAAATACATACAGTATCTCCATTGACCTCATTCAGATTAGACTGAAAGCAGAGTGTGCCAAGAAAAAGCTAGGTGTGGTGGTTGGTTGCTATAAATCTGCTGAGAGAAAACCGATGAAATTCTGACTTGACTTGTTAGATGAAAGGAATTCAAATCAGATACAATCCATTAGCTCCTGTTCTCAATGGTTAGGCATACATGACCTCAAATCCTGGAACAGCCTGTTACAAAATGTATTGCACGTTACAGTTTTTCCCAAATGCTAAAACACAATTTTGCAAACTAGGCTGGTTTTATCAAAATACTTAACACAACTCATAAAACCACACCCCCAAACTGCAAAATACCTCATATATCCTACAAAATGAAGCACTGCAACCAAAACTACATATAGCATTATCAAAATCAAACGTTTGCACGAAATGGCACATACTTCATTCATATTACCAGATTTTTGTCTAACCAACTACACGCTGTTGGGCATAATGAAAAGCACTCTCATCTTTAGTATGCTTTGCCATAATACTAAAATAGTTCAAATTGTCAAAAATTCTTCAGATGCACAGAAATACTTGCAGATACACACACATGCTGTTGAAAAATGTATTTCTTTATTTTTCACCAAACAAGTCAGTGCAACATATTCACAGCAGATATATTTACATTGGACTGAACAAAAATATGCTCACAAACAAACAGTAAACTGAAAAAGAAAATTGCAGAAAAAATATATAGAAAGAAATAGGCAAGAAAAATAATAAGGCAGCATCTTGTCGCACAGCTGGGTCTGGCCACAACGCCTCGTCCACATCACAGCTGGGTCTGGCCACAACGCCTCGTCCACATCACAGGCAATATCTTCCCTTGCCAGACATCGAGGGAAGAAGTGCCTTGAGTGCCTTATCCATCCCTGAACCGCGCCCACATCCATCTCATCACATGCCTCTTCCATAGCCTGCACAAGAGGCCTGCGCACAAAGGGCTGCTGGTCTTATACCTTCCACCGCCGTGCCGAAAACAACTCTTCTATGGGGTTCAGAAATGGTGAGTATGGTGGGAGGTATTGCACAAGAAATGGTGGGTGGTCAGCAAACCAGTTTTGGACTGGGGCTGCACGATGAACGCTCACGTTGTCCCATACTACAACGTACCGGGTTCTTTGAGGATCTGCATCATTCATACGCTCTGGTGGTATAAGAATGTTGTGGAGTCTGTCCAGAAATGTGAGAATATGGGCTGTGTTGTATGGTCCAAGGTTGGCATGATGGTGGAGGACACCATGCGTATTGGAGATGGCAGCGCACATTGTGATGTTCCCACCACGTCGGCCAGGAACATCTATAATGGCTCTGTGGCCAATGACATTTCTCCCCCTTCTTCTGGTCTTTGCTAGGTTGAACCCAGCCTCATCTATAAAGATGAACTCATGTGGGATTGAGCATCCATTTCCAGTACTCCCTGAAAACAAAGAACAAAAGCAGCCAATATGGTGTTATCCAGTACACTGGGAAACAATGTTGCGTGTAGTGTACTGCAGTCAATATTGTACTTACATCCACATATGCTCGTCTGACCTCTTTGTTTCTTTGAGAGTTTCTCTCAAATGGCACCTTATAAAGTTGTTTCATTCTGATTTGGTTTCGCTTGAGAATGCGAGCCAATGTGGACAGACTGACTCGTTGAATGTTGTTGAATATGGTGTTGTCTTGGATAATGTGGCTTTGAATTTCTCATAATCTGAATCCATTATTTTCCAAAACCAAGTTTACAATGGCAGCTTCCTGTACCCCGGTGAACATTTGGCCCCTTCCTCCACCATGGTTGCCTCTCTCAGCCCTTTAGAAAAACAAAACAACTAAAATATAGGGCTTGGACAATGCAGCCTAAAGATATTTCCCCCACAGTAGAGTAAATTCTACAGGAAATTTGTGCAGTTAGTATATGACATCAACCATTCATGAAGTAAACTGATACACTATGACATGGGGTGTACTACATAGTGTGAAAGAAATGTTGGTTACATACCTGTACTCCAGTCTAAATGTCCAGATGACACAGGCGACAGTAAAAGGGCTCAAGTTGGGCTGCACTCTCTGTCCAGCCTCTCGCATTGTCAGCCCATGGTTGATGACATGATCAACTAAGGTTGCTCTGATTTCATTTGAAAGTTGTTGTCTTCTTTGGCCATGAACTCCTCTACCAGCTCTACCCCTACCTCTCACTCTTCCTCCCCCTCTCATTCTCACCCTCCCTCTTCCTCTTCCTCTCTCTGCAACGGCTTCCATTGTTGTTGTAAAAACAAAATGTGCTCAACTGTGGTCTTTTCACAGTGCTAACTTCCTGATTGAAGTGGTAACAATGAACCATTTAAGTTTTTGGCCAGGTAACACATGTATTGGCCAATTAGCTCATGTAGTGTCATTTTGAATGGCAGTGTTTTGAAATGGCAAACATGTGACTTTATGTCAGATTGTTGTGTCTTATGCAGAGAACCGTGTGCAGTGCATTTAATAAGTGCCATTTTGAATTGCAAAATGTGTGTAAAGCAGAAAATGTGTTTAGACTTTTGGAGACTTGAGGAGAGGTTTTGCTCTCTGTGTGTCAGTTTAAATAATTGTGCTGTGCATGTAATTTTAGTGTGTTAGCAATTGGAAAAAAACTTTAAAAGCGCTCTTTATTTAATGATACATTTAAAGTAGTTGCAGTGTTACGTTATAATCCACTCCATTTGACAAATTGACACAATGGACACAAAGAAAATGGCAGATAAATGTTCCCGAAAATATATCTCACTGTGAAACTTGTGTAAAATCTATCTGGTTGATTGTTGAGACAGTTAAGTGAAACCTTTTCTTGCTTTCTTGAGAAATAGTCTCAGTAATCTTTATTCCAATGCAATCCAATTTCCTGTTATTGTGGATTTGCATAATGCAATCAGAGGAAGAGGTGGGAGAGAGTGGAAGATAAATGGGACAAGGCAGAGTTTACTCTCCCAGAACTGATTCTAACAGGTGGATTTACTGAGGCAGAATCCTCCCTCATCTCCATGCATCACAAACACACACAGACACAAACACACACAGACACACTCACACTCTCATTGGTTGGTCGATGCCCGGGCTTGGTGGTCGATACCCGGGCTTGTTTCAGTGACCCACAATGCTCTTGACCAGAGCACTGATGCATGTCAGGAGTGCATGTGATTTTGGCCACCCTCCTCCTCCTATGCCTCCCCTTCCCCCTCTTTTCCCTCCCTCCCTCCCTCCCTCCCTCCCTCCCTCCCTCCCTCCCTCCCTCCCTCCCTCCCTCCCTCCCCCCCCCCGCCCAATGTTTCCCTTTCTCCTCCTCCTCTCCACAATGAAAGATTCAGAGGTTATTAACTGCTTGGCTTCCTCTGCGATTAGAGCCGGGTTTACTGCCCCCTTATTAATGCAGAGGCACACACCACTGCCATTAGCAGCCATGAGAAGTGGAATGTTCTGACTGAGACCCTGCGGAGCAAACATCGGCACACAAACACGCTCTGTGACACATGCATGCACACACACAAACATGTACACACACACATACACACACACACACACACACACACACACACACACACACACACACACACACACACACACACACACACACACACACACACACACACACACACACACACACACACACACACACATAGACAAACACTCACACAGGCACACACATAGACACACACACACACACATTGACTGCACAAATGTTGCATATTTACCACAGAGGGCACATTCTTTGGCACATAGGAGTAAGAGAGACTTATTTCAGTAGGATATCATTTAGACCATAAGAGGTAAACCACAAGTGGTAGACCACAAGAGGTAGAACATAAGGGGTAGACCATAAGGGGTAGACCACAAGAGGTAGACCATAAGGGGTAGACCATAAGGGGTAAACCACAAGGGGTAGACCACATGGGGTAGAGGGAAAAAGCACTGAGTGAATACTGGTACTACTAGGTAGGCCACAGGTTGCATCCCAAACGGCACCCTATTCCCTAGCCTAGCCTATATAGTGCACAACTTTTGACCAGACCCAAATGGGCCCTAGTGCATTACTTTTCACGAGACCCCAATGGGCCCTAGTGCACTACTCAATATTAGGTAGGTGTTCCTAATGTTTGGTATACTCACTGTATAGGGAAATATGATGCATTTCAGAAGCAGCCACAGATTCACCATTCCCTAGAACAGCCAACATTGGCCTACAGTGGGGAGAACAAGTATTTGATACACTGCCAATTTTGCAGGTTTCCCTACTTACAAAACATGTAGAGGTCTGTCATTTTTTATCATAGGTACACTTCAACTGTGAGAGACGGAATCTAAAAAAAAATCCAGAAAATCACATTGTTTGATTTTTAAGTCATTCATTTGCATTTTATTGCATGCAATAGGTATTTGACCACCTACCAACCAGTAAGAATTCCGACTCTCACAGACCTGTTAGTTTTTCTTTAAGAAGCCCTCCTGTTCTCCACTCATTACCTGTATTAACTGCACCTGTTTGAACTCGTTACCTGTATAAAAGACACCTGTCCACACACTCAATCAAACAGACTCCAACCTCTCCACAATGGCCAAGGCCAGACAGCAGTGTAAGGACATCAGGGATAAAATTGTAGACCTGCACAGGGCTGGGATGGGCTACAGGACAATAGGCAAGCAGCTTGGTGAGAAGGCAACAACTGTTGGCGCAATTATTCGAAAATGGAAGAAGTTCAAGATGACAGTCAATCATCCTCGGTCTGGGGCTCCATGCAAGATCTCACCTCGTGGGGCATCAATGATCATGAGGAAGGTGAGGGATCAGCCCAGAACTACACGGCAGGACCTGGTCAATGACCTGAAGAGAGCTGGGACCACAGTCTCAAAGAAAACCATTAGTAACACACTGCGCCGTCATGGATTAAAATCTTGCAGCGCACGCAAGGTCCCCCTGCTCAAGCCAGCGCATGTCCAGGCCCGTCTGAAGTTTGCCAATGACCATCTGGATGATCCAGAGGAGGAATGGGAGAAGGTTGTGTGGTCTGATGAGACAAAAATAGAGCTTTTTGGTCTAAACTCCACTCGCCGTGTTTGGAGGAAGAAGAAGGATGAATACAACCACAAGAACAACATCCCAACCGTGAAGCATGGCGGTGGAAACATAATTCTTTGGGGATGCTTTTCTGCAAAGGGGACAGGAACGACTGCACCATATTGAGGAGAGGATGGATAGGGCCATGTATCGCGAGATCTTGGCCAACAACCTCCTTCCCCTGGTTAGAGCATTGAAGATGGGTCGTGGCTGGGTCTTTCAGCATGACAACGACCCGAAACACACAGCCAGGGCAACTAAGGAGTGGCTCCGTAAGAAGCATCTCAAGGTCCTGGAGTGGCCTAGCCAGTCTCCAGACCTGAACCCAATAGAAAACCTTTGGAGGGAGCTGAAAGTCCTGTGCCCAGCGACAGCCCCGAAACCTGAAGGATCTGGAGAAGGTCTGTATGGAGGAGTGGGCCAAAATACCTGCTGCAGTGTGTGCAAACCTGGCCAAGAACTACAGGAAACGTATGATCTTTGTAATTGCAAACAAAGGTTTCTGTACCAAATATTAAGTTCTGCTTTTCTGATGTATCAAATACTTATTGCATGCAATAAAATGCAAATTCATTACTTAAAAATCATACAATGTGATTTTCTGGATTTTTGTTTTAGATTCCGTCTCTCACAGTTGAAGTGTACCTATGATAAAAAATTACAGACCTCTACATGCTTTGTAAGTAGGAAAACCTGCAAAATCGGCAGTGTATCAAATACTTGTTCTCCCCACTGTATATGTTATAGGATAGAGGGTAGGTACTATAATACACTGAGTGTAAAAAAAACATTAAGAACACCTTCCTAATATTGAGTTGCAACTGGCAGAACGGGTGTTGTATGTGGAGGATGAGGGCTGCAGTAGGTATCTCAGATAGGGGGGAGTGAGGCCTAAGAGGGTTTTATAAATAATCATCAACCAGTGGGTCTTGCGACAGGTATACAGATGACCAGTTTACAGAGGAGTATAGAGTGCAGTGATGTGTCCTATAAGGAGCATTGGTGGCAAAGCTGATGGCCGAATGGTAAAGAATATCTAGCCGCTCGAGAGCACCCTTACCTGCTGATCTATAAATTACATCTCCGTAATCTAGTAGGATGTTTATCTGAATCAGGGTTAGTTTGGCAGCTGGGGTGAAAGAGGAGTGATTACGATAGAGGAAACCAAGTCTAGATTTAACCTTCGCCTGCAGCTTTGATCTGTTCTGAGAGAAGGACAGTGTACTGTCTAGCCATACTCCCAAATACTTGTATGAGGTGACAACCTCAAGCTCTAAATCCTCAGAGGTAGTAATCACACAGGTGGGGAAAGGGGTATTCTTCTTACCAAACCACATGACCTTTGTTTTGGAGGTGTTCAGGACAAGGTGAAGGCAGAGGAAGCTTGTTGGACACTAAGAAAGCTTTGTTGTAGAGGATTTACAACAAAATCTGGGGAGGGGCCAGCTGAGTATAAGACTGTATCATCTGCATATAAATGGATGAGAGAGCTTCCTACTACCTGAGCTATGTTGTTGAACAGCCTTAAAAATGAGCTTTGTATTTTGGCTATAAACAGGGACAATATAAGCTGAAAACATGACAGTAGCAAGGATGACCTTTGGGTTCAAGTTCTTTTTCTGTCAGCAATTTATTTGTCTTGTCTGACAGCCACAGTAGCAGGTTATCTATCCCTGTCTATGAGCTCTTTTTATTTCGGCTCAATGTTAATAGATCACTAAATGTGTGAGGAATCAGCACATTTCCTTTTACCTCAGAAACCAATCAATGCTGGTGTGGCCCCACAGAGAGAGGAGGACTAAATGGGAGCATTGTTGAGCTCACTTACTGTACAGGTACCTCATCCTCATCCAGATATGGAAGACCACAATCACCTTCGGTGCTATAAAGACTTAAGAAAATGAATGCAAAAGATTGCATCTCACCTGAAGAAGAACGATTTACAGTTGAAGTCAGAGGTTTGCATTCACCTTAGCCAAATACTTTTAAACTCAGTTTTTCACAATTCCTGACATTTAATCTTAGTAAGAATTTCCTGTTTTAGGTCAGTTAGGATCACCACTTTATTTTAAGAATGTGAAATGTCAGAATAATAGTAGAGAGAATTATTTATTTCAGCTTATATTTCTTTCATTACATTACATTACAGCTTTCCACAAGCTTCCCACAATAAGTTGGGTGAATTTTGACCCATTCCCCCTGACAGAGCTGGTGTAACTGAGTCAGGTTTGTAGGCCTCCTGTATCGCATAAGCTTTTTCAGTTCTGCCCACATATTTACTATAGGTTTGAGGTCAGGGCTTTGTGCTGACCACTCCAATACCTTGACTTTGTTGTCATTAGGCCATTTTACCACAACTTTGGAAGTATGCTTGGGGTCATTGTCCATTTGGAAGACCCATTTGTGACCAAGCTTTAACTTCCTGACTGATGTCTTGAGATGTTGCTTCAATATATTCACGTAATTTTCCTTCCTCATAATTTTCCTTCCTTTTGTGAAGTGCACCAGTCCCTCCTGCAGCAAAGCACCCCCACAACATGATGCTGCCACCCCTGTGCTTCACGGTTGGGATGGTGTTTTTCGGCTTGCAAGCCTCCCCCTTTTTCCTCCAAACATAACAATTGACATTATAGCCAAACAGTTCTATTTCTGTTTCATCAGAGCAGAGGACATTTCTCCAAAAAGTACGATCATTGTCCCCATGTGCAGTTGCAAACCGTAGTCTGGCTTTTTTTATGGCAGTATTGGAGCAGTGGCTTCTTCCTTGCTGAGCAGTCTTTCAGGTTATGTCGATATAGGACTCGTTTTACTGTGCATATAGATACTTTTGTACCTGTTTCCTCCAGCACCTTCACAAGATCCTTTGCTGTTGTTCTGGGACTGATTTGCACTTTTCACACCAAGGTACGTTCATCTCTAGGAGACAGAATACGTCTCCTTCTTGAATGGTATGATGGCTGTGTGGTCCCATGGTGTTTACACTTGAGTACTATTGTTTATACAGATGAACGTGGTACCTTCAGGCATTTGGAAACTGCTCCCAAGGATGAACCTTGAGGTCTTCGCTGATGTCTTTTGATTTTCCCATGATGTCAAGCAACGACGCACTGAGTTTGAAGGTAGGCCTTGAAATACATCAACAGGTACACCTCCAATTGACTCAAATTATGTCAATTAGCCTGTTAGAAGCCATGACATCATTTTCTGGAATTTTTCAAGCTGTTTAAAGGCACAGTCATCTTAGTGTATGTAAACTTTTGACCCACTGGAATTGTGATACAGTGAATTATAAGTGAAATAATCTGTCTGTAAACAATTGTTGGAAAAATTACTTGTGTCATGCAGAAAGTAGATGTCCTAACTGACTTGCCAAAACTATAGTTTGTTAACAAGACATAGGTGGAGTGGTTGAAAAATGAGTTTTAATGACTCCAACCTAAGTGTATGTAAACTTCCGACTTCAACTGTACATTTATATGTATTCATATGTATACAACAGTGGAGGCTGGTGAGAGGGGCTATAGGAGGACAGGGTCATTTTAATGGCTGGAATGTAATAAATGGAACGGTATCAAATACAACAAACCAATATAAACAACATTTGACTCCATTCCATTTACTGTTTCCTGCCTACCATCCAAGTGATAACTCCAGATGGAATAAGGACAGGTCTGATAAATGTGTTGTTCCAATCAGAAGATAAACAGAGGACCACATGGAACAGGTCTACTGTACACTACACCAGCAGACATCGGCTATGTAATTATCTAAAGCCTACAGTACATATCCATATCCCCTCCTATGGAAATAATGGAAATGTGTAGCTACTGTTCTCTATAAATGTAGGATACTATAGGCCTACTACTTACAAAGCTCTAATGTTGATCACAAGTAACAAATACTTCAAGAGCCCCCATTGGGTCTACTTTGCAAGTTTAAATTGGTTTAGAACTTGAACAAATACTAGTCTGGCCCTTTGCCACCTAATGTGAAACCTAAGTTATCTATTATAATATGAGTAAAGAGAAGAGCTTCACACTCAATCAACCATGGCGTCTGTCTTGTCCCTCTCTGACAGCTTGAAGCAGCTACAGTCACCTTCCACTCTGAGTGTGTGTTGTCACCAGACATGACTCTTACCTCGTGACAAATGACAATGATCTTCACAAGAGGAAATCAAGGTTATTTCTTGATTTCAAATAAGACACACAATAATATCATTAAATATTGACTGAAGATTTGTTTGAATAATAGCAGTACTGAAGTATTTCCACAGTCACTTATGAAAACAACTGTTGTCATAACCGACAGTTGACAGTAACAAACACCAGATTAGGTCAACCGACAGTTGACTGTAACAAACACCAGATTAGGTCAACAGACCTAATTGTAACAAACACCAGATTAGGTCAACAGACAGTTGACAGTAACAAACACCAGATTAGGTCAACCGACAGTTGACAGTAACAAACACCAGATTAGGTCAACAGACAGTTGACAGTAACAAACACCAGATTAGGTCAACAGACAGTTGACAGTAACAAACACCAGATTAGGTCAACCGACAGTTGACTGTAACAAACACCAGATTAGGTCAACAGACAGTTGACTGTAACAAACACCAGATTTGGTCAACCGACAGTTGATTGTAACGATCACCAGATTTGGTCAACGACAGTCTCTATCAATGGGAAAGCATCTTAAAGGTCTTGGCCGGTGGTCCTTTGGCCTGGTGAAAACAGTTTATGATATTCTCTATCATGTAGGATAATGTGTACCCATCTCTGACACTTTTCTGTTGGTAACTGATTCATTTTAATGGGTATGTTTTTGTGTGTTATTGTTGGCATCACTATTGTACCAAGTGAAGCGTGTAGTGCCATGATGATCACTGGGGGTCAGGGAGCATGTAGGCAGATCCACCTGACAGTGATCAGGATGAGGATGAGTGCCAATGGAAGTGCCCAGATCAGCCCCCTCCCATTACCACCCCCTAACCCCCCTCTGCTCCCCCCACCTCCATGGACTCTGCCCGCTCTGTCTCCATGCTCCTCTGCTCATCCCTTAAATGAATTCATCTGCACATCTCTGTCCCTTTAACACCACATTAACCCCGGCCACGGGAGGCATCCTGTCGGAAATAAATGTCCCTATGTGACTCAACAGTGCAACATCAGTTTGACCTTTCCAACTCTACCCCTGAGCACCCCCTGGCTTTAGGCATGTTTCATCTGAATTTCTACACAGGGCCAATGCGTAACATACCCAACTGCCTGCTCATCGCTCCCTGCTCTCTAACATTTCACAGGGACCAGGTGTATGGGGAATGGGGAACAGGGGTTTTGAGATGGGGGCTTTGTGTCACTGTGCACCATCATTTCAACCCCCCTAGTTCAAGAAAATACATTCACAAAACCTTGTGAAAACATGTGCTGTTGTGTAATGATAAAATATCTCTATTATTTCCATGGAGAGGGATGTCATTGAGCTGGGTCATGCTACACTGGCTGCTATCTGGAGGACAGAGAGGGTGTATTAGCGATGACTCAGGACAAGTCATACAGTATAGATTGAGACATGGTGACTGCACAGCTGCATCAGTACCCCCTACCTGTGTGACTCCCCAGCCCCCCTGGCTCCCCCGAACCCCCACATGATCCCCTCAGTCTCACATCACACACACACACACACACACATACTGTCATACAAACATTGAGAACAATATGGGTAAGTAACAACTAAATGAGATAAAAGATCACTTTTATAACACCTTTACAATTGTAGCAGAGCAATCTAGACCCCACACATTATCTCTGACACAACTTGTATTTTCTTGTAACTAAACATGCAGTATATTACTTTTGTCAGTATTTCTGTCCAAGCACACTGTACCTCACCACTGTTTAAATGCTTTAAACCATTTCCCTCAAGAGGCACACAGTACATGTTAGATTCCAACGCTATAGGGAAATGTACTGTGTATTTGAGGATGTTTCCTATTCAGGAACCATTTACATAAATCTTCAATCTTGGAAACTTTTACCAGGAAAGAAAGGGCAGCCAAATGAGCTGAGGGTGAACAGCACCGATGGCTTGGCTGGCGGACTGTTTCAGTGCCTCTGCCTCCATTTCAGAGCAGTGCAGTGTAGGCCCTGCAGCCTGGGAGGCAGGGGACATCGAGCGGAGCCACACTTTCACAGTCTGTCCCACTCTTAAAGAGTTGCATGGTTTTATGACCCCGTTGCTCAACATCATATGTCTCCACTGCCTGGATGTAGCCTGAGATAAGGCTGAGGAGAGAATGAGCCATGTGCTGAGCTCTCTGGCTACTCTCTCACTACTCACAGTTACACTACTCACAGTCACACTACTCACAGTCATACAACAGTGGAGGCTGGTGAGAGGAGCTATAGGAGGACAGGGTAATTTTAATGGCTGGAATGGAATAAATGGAACGGTATCAAATACAACAAACCAATATAAACAACATTTGACTCCATTCCATTTACTGTTTCCTGCCTACCATCCAAGTGATAACTCCAGATGGAATAAGGACAGGTCTGATAAATGTGTTGTTCCAATCAGAAGATAAACAGAGGACCACATGGAACAGGTCTACTGTACACTACACCAGCAGACGTCGGCTATGTAATTATCTAAAGCCTACAGTACATATCCATATCCCCTCCTATGGAAATAATGGAAATGTGTAGCTACTGTTCTCTATAAATTTAGGATACTATAGGCCTACTACTTACAAAGCTCTAATGTTGATCACAAGTAAAAAATACTTCAAGAGCCCCCATTGGGTCTACTTTGCTTGTTTAAATTGGTTTAGAACTTGAACAAATACTAGTCTGGCCCTTTGCCACCTAATGTGAAACCTAAGTTATCTATTATAATATGAGTAAAGAGAAGAGCTTCACACTCAATCAACCATGGCGTCTGTCTTGTCCCTCTCTGACAGCTTGAAGCAGCTACAGTCACCTTCCACTCTGAGTGTGTGTTGTCACCAGACATGACTCTTACCTCGTGACAAATGACGATGATCTTCAATTAGATCAGAGAGAGGAGAGAGGAAATTCAAGATACAACGACAGCCCAGTATTGGAAATTGCTACTGCCAACTACACCAACAAAAAAGCCCACTGAATGAGACTTGTCTGATCCTGGCTCATAACAACAGCAGTCTATTTCATACCATGGCCTACTTACATTTCTTTATCAGAGGACAGGTCAACCAATAGCCCACTATACTGACCCTTTACCATTTAGAACATTTCACTTCAATGAAAGGGGGATGGTAAAACCACTGAAATGTCCTTGTTGCTTGCAGATTCTATAAATCATGTCTTTATGATAAGCTAATTGCCTTCTCCTTGACAGCAGCTTGCAGTGAGGGCAGTTAAAGGGGCAGGATTACAAGACGATGGCCTATAAAGAGTTTAGCTCAGATTGTAAGTGGGTGTGTGGGAGGGAGAGGGAGGGAGGACTGGTGACTGGCTTTAGGTCAATAACAACTATTTTTTCTTCTGGATAATCTGAGACAGATAGCTACTTACTGTATCCCTGTGAACTATTCAAATATTCACTGTCACCACATTGATAATCATAATTTATCAAGGAAAGGTAAAAAAATATCCCTGTTTCTGTCTGTCTGTCTCTCTCTCGCTCTGAGTGTGTGTGGACAAGGTAATAAAAGTGCAGCTATCTATCAAATACAAGTATTGCGGCCCCATGAAAGACAGCCTTTTCAACCTTTAACCTGTTTCCCACCTCACCATGCAACTCCATGTTGGCTAATCCCATCAAGACAGAAATCAGATTGGAGCTTCTTTTCACAAGTGTTTTAAAGTTGTTTGCTTTCTCCTTTATAGATTCATTTAATGATCACCTTTGCACTATAAAAACCATATCAGTGGGAGAACTGCTTGGATCCAGGGGTAAGTAAAACTGCTGAAACTGCTAAAGACAATACATGGGAATATATCGCACTGAACAACCACAGACTGTTCCATAGTGATGCACAACATGTGAATGTTGTTTTGAAATTCCTCTCACCCTCTCATACACCATGACCAGTAATTCCCCCAGAGATGCCTAACTTGTGTCTTTTCATTAGTCTGAATGGGTTTATTAATGAGTTCATAACACATGAGTGATACTGGACCAGAGAGAAACTGCATAGCGTGACTGCCTTAGACTACTTCCTGCATTGCTTTGCAAAGAGCCTCATGGCTGTTGGCTGCCCAATCCATTCAGAGGAAGCCATTAGAACAAACGACTCTCGGGGGCAGCAAAGCAGACCGGGCATGACATTTAGAAACATAATCACCTCCCAGTCCCCTATGCAAGGACAAACCACACAGACTGTCTGCATACAAACACAATGAAGACAAGGTGAGGTGAGGGACTTCTACTGATATCCCCATGCAAGGTCCTTGTTTAATCCACAAGGCTTCTGGACAGGTCTAGAATGAGAGATTAGACAATGAGGAAACTCTTGAGGAAGAAAGCCAACATTAGTTTTGAAACCAGAGACGATTCCCTTTACATACACTACCTGTTTCTTCCTGCCTCTCGACCAAACGCATCCACTCTGTTCTCCCTCACTCTCTCTCGCGCTCTTTGTCTTTCCCACTGGTGGCATCAGAAACTGTTAATGATTATTACCTTGTTCTGTTTCAGAGCCACCAGGCCGCCAGCTGACACCTGAGGGTGGGGAAAGGGGCTATTCCTCTTCATCCCAGGGTAGCCCAATGAGCCTAGAGAAGAATGATGTCAACTCTCTCATGGCTATGTCACGTCCATTGTCCGGAGAGGACATAATCCCAGTAGCTGAATACCTGATGTTACACCCGTGAGTCCTGCTCTTGCTATGAACCATTTATTGTCCAATAGAAGAAATAGGATCCTTGTGTTTTTGTGGTCAGTCTACTAACCAAGGAATTGTATTGTTTGTGTATTCCAGAAAAAAGGTACATACACTACTGGTCAAGTTTTAGAACACCTACTCATTCAAGGGTTTTCTTTATTTTTACTATTCACTATATAGTAGAATAATAGTGAAGACATCAACACTATGAAATAACACATATGGAATCATGTAGCAACCGATATCTTATATTTGAGGTTCTTCAAATAGCCACCCTTTGCCTTGTTGACAGCTTTTAAGAATCTCAAAATAAAATATATTTTGTTTAACACTTTTTGGTTTACATGATTCCATGTGTTATTTCATAGTTTTGATGTCTTCACTATTATTCTACTATGTAGTGAATAGTAAAAAAGAAAGAAAAACCCTTGAATGAGTAGGTGTTCAGTGACTGGTAGTGTATATTTTTCCCTTGTACACTGTCTGTCATCTTGACAAAACCATATTTTGATATCAAACTACTTAGAAAGCATGTCACTTATGTTGTTGTTTTACATTTCTCTTCCTAAGAAGATGACCATAGACGACCTGCAGGAACGGTCAGTGAAGGCGATTGACTGGGTGGTCAGTGTAGTCAATTAAGTGGTTCTACCTGCTATAGCCTTGTACCAGAGATGACATCAGCACTGGGCAAGATGGATGACCGCTATAACCAGAGAAGTGCAGGTAAGGCGGTTTGTTAGTGGCACTATAGCCCTGTAAAGCTTCACGGTTGGTTCTTCTTTTTTTGCTTTTGTTGGTGACATTTTAAATAAAAAGGAAAATGTACGCTCACCACGCTGCACTTTGGTCCACTTCTTTTGATGGCCGTGAAACCAGGAGACAATTTCTGTGACGGTAATGGACCATGCCCCCTTCACATCTGGATTGGAGAGCCAAAGTGAGTTCCTCTCCGCAGAGGAGAAATCGGAGCTGGTCAAGGTGGTCATTGGAATTATCGTTGACTAGCCTGGTTGCCTCTGCCCGGATGAGAACAGCGTCTCTGCAGAGTCATTGGTTGACAAAGTGATAGTGGCTTGTAACATTATCATGGTACTTAGAAATGATTATACAGTGCAGAAAACAATTATTGAGGAGGAAGAGGAGGGCATGGAGACTACCCCCTGCTGGTATGTTGCCTGAACCACACTTTGGTAAAGGATGCTGCCAGTTAGCTTGAGGTCATGAGAGCTCATCCTCAGGTCACCCCAATCCAGTCCACCATTGGTGAGGCAGTGCTGGGGAGAACTAAGGTACGGGATGCCCATAAAGCCTTCAGTCCTATTTCAGCCCAGTCTGATACATTGGCTGCTGTATGTATCACACACACACACCAACCCGTACTTCTCCTGAGTCGTTAATAATGTGCTGATGACAATATTGAGGTTAGTGACCCATAGCAACACCATTAATCACACAATACACCCATTGTATGATTGTAATAAATATGCTATAGATTATGTCTCAGTCATGTGCACATCCTTTATTTTGTGTTGTGTAAAAAAAAGGACAAATGTGATACAGGAAGGATACATACTCCATATCGTTTGCTCCTAAATCAGCATGGTGAACAGAGCTGGAGCAGAGGATTTTCATTGTAAAATAATCAACATACAGCACCCATGAGTGACAGGTGAAACAGATCAGTCTCCCTCCCACTCTCCCAGTCCATGACAGACTAATCTTTTCCTGCAGAGCCTATGATTTATCTTATTCTACCACCATCTAGTGGCTATTTAGTGTATGACGTTTCTAGAGTAGAGCCTGAATTATTAGATCAAATCAACAACAAAAATGTCAGATGTGCCAAATACAACAGGTCTTCCCGTGAAATGCTTACTTACAAGCCCTTAACCAACAATAGGTTAAGGGCAGTAATAATCTAAGTATTAAAAAATGTATCATGATCAACATAAACGTGTGGCTAACCGGTTAAGACAGGGAACGTGCACAGGACCGTTGGGCCTGAATGGACATTGTGACATAAAATGCATCGCTTATGGAGGGAAATGTCCATACTGTAATCATTTGAGCTATTAAGCCAGCTAGTTGAGTAGACTGAGTCGGTATAGGCTACCTTGACCCTGATGTGCAAGACAAGCCATTGCGATGATGATATTTTGCAAGTGTATATACACCATCCATACAAAAGTACGTGGACATTAGTGGTTTCAGCTATTTCAGCCAAACCTGTTGCTGACAGCTGTAAAAAAAATCGAGCACACAGCCATACAATCTCCATAGACAAACATTGGCAGTAGAATGGCCTTACTGAAGAGCACAGTGACTTTCAACATGTCACCGTCATATGATGCCACCTTTCCAACAAGTCAGTTCATCAAATTTCTGCCCTGCTAGAGATGCCCCTGTATGTGGTGTTATTGTGACGTGGAAACATCTAGAAGCAACAACAGCTCAGCTGCGAAGTGGTAGGGAACACAAGCTCACAGAACGGGACAGCCGAGTGCTGAAGAGAGCAGAGTGTAAAAATCGTCTTTCCTCGGTTGCAACGCTCACTACCGAGTTCCAAACTGCCTCTGGAAGCAACATCAGCATAAGAACTGTTCGTCAGGAGCTTCATGAAAGGGGTATCCATGGCCGAGCAGTCGCACACAAACCTAAGATCACAATGGGCAATGCCAAGCGTCAGCTGGAGTGGTGTAAGCTTGCCGCCATTGGACTCTGGAGCAGTGGAAACACATTCTCTGGAGGGAGGAATCACGCTTCACCATTTGGCAGTCCAGCGGGCGATTCTGGGTTTGGCGGATGCTAGAAGATTGCTACCTGCCCCAATGCATAGTGCCAAATGTAATGTTTGGTGGAGGAGGAATAATGGTCTGGGGCTGTTTTTCATGGTTCTTAACGCTACAGCATACAATGACATTCTAGACGATTCTGTGCTTCCAACTATTTGGCAACAGTTGTGGAAAGGCCATTTTTCTGTTTTAGCTTGACAATGCCCACGTGCACAAAGCGAGATCCATACAGAAATGGTTTGTCGAGATCGGTGTGGGAAGAACTTGACTGGCCTGCACAGAGCCCTGACCTCAACCCCAACGAATGACTTTGGAATGAATTGGAACGCCGACTGCGAGTCAGGCCTAATCGCCCAACATCAGTGCCTCACTAATGCTCTTATGGCTGAATGGAAGCAAGTCCCCGCAGCAAAGGGGGGGAACAACTCTTTAATGCCCATGATTTTGGAATGAGATATACAATGAGCAGGTGTCCACATACCTCTGATCATGTTGTGAATGAACACAGCTGCCACTTCATTAAAGCCGGTAGATGCAGTTTATCATAGCAAACTAATCTTTATTACAGGCAATAGGTTCACTCATCACTGCATTCTCTACCAGAAACTTGGTTGGCCCTTTTGTGTCACATTGGTCAATACATCGCTATGTTCCAATTTATAATATATATTTGAGTTAATTATATAAAGCAGCATACAAACATGGTCTCTTTTTTGCTTTCTTGAGTACAGCAGCTCCCAAATGTAGGTGTTTTAGCCATGCTCAGTGCTTTCTGTGATGGTAGGGCAGCCAGTGGAAAATCCAGAGCGTAGGGGTTGGTAATGTTCTCGAGTTGCACGGTGATTGGCTCAGTGTTCTGTCACTCATGGGGACACTATGCCACCGCAAAATCTACAGGGGAGAGCTCAAAAATTAAATCCCTTTGGGTGCTGCCATAGATTTACATTAGAAGTGCCCATCCAAGAACGCTCAAGGTCATTTGCCACAGATAAAATGAAGTCAAATCACATATCTACCGTAGCTTTGATTGGACTGATGTCAACATCATACTTTCAAAATCTTAGCTAGTAAACTAGACAAGCAGTCATCATCATAAATCAAGTTGACAATTTACTTGCAAATCCTTTTAAATCCTTGTCATATGAAGACAAATTATAGATAAAACATCGGTGCTCATCGGCCATTGGACATAAACATTACACAACAAGTTTGAAATCTCAAATTCAATAATGAGTGGTTTGGAAGGAATCAGTGGCTAACTGCAAGTGTTGCAAAGCAATCACTAGCCTGGTATTTGGTGGAGAGTGTGTCTGGTCCAAGTGTGGATTTAATGGTCTCTTTTCCAAGCTTAAAATGATAAACATTCACATGCAACACCATGGGCCAGATAAGGTTGAAGACATTGTCCATGCTGTCATTCCAGCATAACTTCTGCCGTGTTCAAAACAACTGGAAACTCGGAAATCTCAGAGTTCAGTGAGTTCAAGACAACTAGGAACTCTGACAACAAGCTCCGACTGGGAAATACATTTTGAACGGTCATCCAACTCGGAATTCCAAGTCGAGAACTCAGGCCTCTTTCTAGAGCTCAGACCTGAAGATCACTGACGTCATGATTCAACCTTGTTTTTTCAAAGTTCCCAGCTGTTTTGAAAGCACCATAAATCCAGAGAATGACAGAATTTGATGACATTTGCCGACAAGAAGGACCGCCGCGCCACCTTCCAGTTAAAGTGAGTACAGCACAACAAGTTGCGTCCAAAAATGTATTGTATGCTGCATAAATTATGTAATATGCCAGGGAGATATGAATACTGTAGCTAAGAAAGTAATACAGTGTATGCTGTGTAGTAAGCTGTTAGTAGCTCATGTGCCTCACCCCAATAATTTGGTATATTCCCACCTCATAACTTAGCCTACTGTTCTGACTTGGTGGTGCATATGTAGCCCTATAGACTGTTTTAGAGAAATGTCATCATAGAATATTGTAAGAACTTTCATTGTCTGCTTTATATGCCCCCTTTATTTACGGTTCTGACTTGGTGTACAGGGAGAATACTGTAAGAACGGCCCATGTTCTGAATTATGTCACTGTACATTTCAAAAGTGCGTAAATTCGAATCTGGTATCAGGCTAAATATAACAATGAGTCACCGATTTTATACTATGTAATTTTTATTAGCTAAGTAATAAATGGCAAATGCAACTTTCGTATATATGGGCTCTATGTAATACCATGCAGGGCAGAACAGAGAACTGACAGAATGTACGTAAACAGTTGTTCTTATACTGTGATAGACATAGTTCCAACCCGTCTGTTGGCCTATCACAGTAGAGACTGGGCGTGGTTTAAACTTGCCCAGCCTATCGCAGGCGCTCAGGCGGGTCCCCGCCTCTTGGCGCTTCTTGGAGTCCTCCCTCCTCGATGTATAGATCCTTACTGTTCTGGTATCGCTGCCTAGTTATAACAGTTGCTCAGTTCCTGCTATTGTGTTGTTCAGTATTTTTCCATCTCAGTTAAACCTCATGATGACCACCCCTCCCTATCACAACTTTGCAAGTCACACCATGTGCTCAATATTGTTACATACAAACACAAGGACAAAGCATCTGCTGGGCTGTTATCTACAGTTTTGCAACATGCAGGTCACACCATGTTACTCAATTCTTGTCACACACAAACAGGCAAGTAGCAAGCAGTTGTTTAATCTCATAATGATGCTCCAGTGCACAAATGCAGACACCTCACACAACCAACATCAGATAATATGTAATCATATATATGCTAATGGCTATAATGTAAAATACAGAATCCAACAGGCCTTAGCTCGCTCATTAAATAAAAAAATAAAAGGTCCTACTATGAGTATTTCGAATTTACTTTGGATTAGACTCTGTGTGGAGATTCAACAGGTAGGCTATGCAACTATGCAATATAACTATGTGCGACGCAGATGCGACGCAGAACTAGAAATAGCCGTACCGGTAATAAAGCTGTAGGTCGAGTGTGAAATCTTGGACTGAGCTCAAATTCAAATAATATTTTCCAGTGAGGGAGCTTTTCTTGTGGGGTCATTCACGAAATACTGTAGGCTGGCAGAACAAGCATGTGTCAGCACTATGGAGATCAGCGCTATGACTGGGCATTAAAAAAAGAACCTCATCATCAACGCTGCTACCATTGTGCTGAATGGTACCTGATCGATTTGTAAAGCGATCTGAAATGGTCTACACGTCACTTTAAATTATTGTAAAGCGATCTGAAATGGTCTACACGTCACTTTAAATTATTTTACAACGTTTTAGACATGGAACATAACTTCCATTTATTTCTTAGGGTTTTGAAAATATAGAGGTATTTCTGTGGATAATAATATGGTTAATAGATTTAATATGTGATTAAAAAGGCATTCACTTCTTTGGTAGGTAGGTGGATGAGGGGCGTGGTCTTGATGCGGAGTTGTACGTGACGCAATAATGTCAGACATCAAACGTCATAATGCAACCGATAGAGATCTTATTAATTTGTATTATAATTTCTAATTCTATGAAGCAACCTTCATGTAATGCCAGTTGTAGTTGAATTTTGTAGACATGGCAGGCAAAAACTGAATAGCTTTTTCTGTGCTTTGGAAAGGACCAAGGTTGATGCACTTCTGTGTAAGTAATACAAAATGTGGCGCCCATTCAAACCCCTGCTTTGTGTTTTGTTGATTCCTCTATATCATTTCCCTGGGTTTGTTTTACAGGTCTTGTTTGGATAAACTGCTGCAGAAATGGAGGAAAACTGTAAATCTAAGAAATTACAGAGTCCCAAGCTCAAAGTAAGTCTCACTAACTTGTTAATTAACTGTCAAAAGTTGCTTCATGTGCTGTAATGTATCTTGTCCTGTTGTGGGACAATTACGCTGTTATAAGAACTCATGTAACTTCATATGGATGGAGTACGCGTGGTGGCAGTTGTAAAAATAAAAGCCAACTCTATAGACAGCAAAATACAGGTTGAGAGACTTGAAAGTTGCTGTTAAATTATTTATTACTCACAAGTTAATTGTCCATTGTCACACTGATCCAGGTGGGTAAATGGTCAAATAAAGCATTGTAATCCAGATGAGGTTATGCTATTCTAACAGGTGAACCAACAACAAGCCACACTAGATGTCATAATAAAAAATAAAAAGATATCCATATACATACAGGTAACTGCCAAAATCATGCAAACACTTGAGTAAATGAAGGATATAACGTGTATTGAAAGCTGATGTTTCCACACACTTGTGGCTCCTGAGTTAATTAAACAATTAACATCCCATCATGCTTGGGGTCATGTATAAAATGCTGGGCAGGCCATTATATTGGCTACCATGGCTATGCCCCCATAGGATGACAATTCCTCCATCCATAGGGCATGAGTGGTCACTAAATTGTTTGATGAGCATGAAAACGATGTAAACTATATGCCATGGCTGTCTCAGTCACCAGATCTCAACCCAGTTTAACACTTAAGGAGGATTCTGGATCGGCGCCTGAGACAGCGTTTTCCACAATCAACAAAACATCCAATAATGGAATTTATTGTGGAAGAATGTTGTCGCATCCCTTCAATAGAGTTACACACATTTGTAGAATCTATGCCAAGGTGCATTGAAGCTGTTGTGGCTCGTTGTGCCCCAATGCCCTATAAAGACACTTTCCTTTATTTTGGCAGATACCTGTAGTCACCATAATAAGACAGTTTCCATACAATTCTATACACAATAAGTATTTCTATATTAATTATATATTTCTATCCAATCCTTAGTCAACCAAACAATTCCCATACATTTTATTTTCTATACACAAAATGTCTCTTACATACCAGACCCAATAAACAACGTGATTTCAATAGAGCAAGAAAAGAAAATTACATCATAAACATAATACACAAAAGTTGAAAAGTGAAGTGTCTCTTCATGTGTGTGTGCATGTGTTGATCTTCATGTAAACGGGTGCAAGTCACAGGAGGCTGCTGAAGGGAGGACTGCTCATAATAATGGCTGGAATGCAGTCAATGGAATAGTATCAAACCATGTGTTTGATATGTTCAATACAATTCCATTTATTCCATTCCAGCCATTACTATGAACCAGTCCTCCCCAATGAAGGAGCCACTGGCCGCCTGTGGTGCAATCATATGTGTGTTCTTGAGCTGAATGGTTAAGACTGGAACTGGTTTGTCAGGTCAGTAAGTCGTTGTTGTTGGTCAGTCTTAACAGGGTTTTTTTCAGTCAAGTGATTCAAAGTTGTAGTAAGTCTAGTAGTGTTCTTTGGTAACATAATGGGTTAACTCATCTAGCATTTCCATCTTGTTCCATCTTTCATTGTTCTTCATCCTATTCTAAGTAGCCCCTTGTTTTACTTTAGGATTTGTTTTGTTCGTTGTGCTGTCCCTTCTGACAGTCATTTTTTTTCTTCTCTTTACTGTAGAGGTGCCACTGTCTCCACTGTCAGTGTGTGTGCTTTGGTGTACTGATTGTCCTGGGGCCAGTTCCCCAAAAGCATCTTAAGGCTAAGTTCATCATTAGAACCATAGGATCCTATGGTTCTAAAATAAATGTAGTCTTAAAATGCTTTTGGGAAACCGGGCCCTGGTTTGTTTCTTGAGTTGAACTGTGTTCAGTCTTTCTTTCAATCCCTTATCCAGCTGTAGAGGTGGGTTCTTGTTGATTTCAGTGTTGTCTGTGTTGAGTGAGGTGAGTTTAACTGGAGGATTCAGAAATGTCTCTTCAATCTCCTTGAGGGAGACTGAACCACTAATCCAACCTTTACATTTCAAGAAGACCTCTTCTGTAAAACCTTAATCAGTAGGATTGATCACTTCAAGGCTATCTTGTCTCTGCAGCTTGACCACTGATGGTACTCTGATTTCACTCACACTGTCACTGTTTGCAGCAAACATTGAATTTACAGGTAGAGGCTGTAACTGCATCTTTTCCATGCACCTTTGAAGTCCCGGGGCGCTGTCAGTGGGAGAGTGCTCTTTGTTCAAGGATATGTCCTTGGTTTCTTCTGCCTCAGTAATGGAGGTCAACACAACTTGGACGCTGCACTTTGTCTCCACTACGATATGATATATTTTATTGTCCATTTACAAGGAAATTCATTTTGTGAAGTCAGCATAAATATACACAAACACAACACACTTTAGTACGGAAAACTGTAAAGTTAGTACACAAGTCACAAAAATTCAAAGTCTATGCTGCCTACAGCCCAACCGTGTATTGGGCCTGCATCTGTCCTATGTCCCATTGTTCAGCAGTCTGATGGCTGCCAGAGTGAAACTTGCCCTGCTCCTATTCTTGCTGAACAGTGGGACCTTATCTATTTCCAGAGGGCATCAGCTCAAAACATTGGGCAAGATTGTGTGTGGGGTCCTCACAAAGGTCCTCAAGCCCCCTGCACTGCAGCCCACAGAGATTGGACCCAAGGTTCACAGTCCAGCCTGAGGATAACCTTGTTAGCCACTGAGAGCCCCCCACACCAGGCTAGGAACCAGAAAGTCATCACACTCTCTGTATGACAGGTGGGTCTCGACCCCGCCCTGTGCAACTGGGTCCTGGACTTCCTGATGGGCCGCCCCCAGGTGGTGAGGGTAGGTAACATCTCCACCCCTCTGATCCTCAACATTGGGGCCCCACAAGGGTGGGTTCTCAGCCCTCTCCTGTACTCCTTGTTCAGCCACGACTGCGTGGCCATGCACGCCTCCAACTCAATCATCAAGTTTGCAAACGATACTACAATGTTAGGCTTGATTACCAACAGCGACGAGACGGCCTACAGGGAGGAGGTGAGGGCCCTCAGAGTGTGGTGTCAGGAAAATAACCTCCCACTCATGGTCAACAAAACAAAGGAGATGATTGTGGACTTTAGGAAACAGCAGAGGGGGCAGCACCCTATCCACATAGACGGGACAGTAATGGAGAGGGTGGAAAGTTTTAAGTTCCTCGGCGTACACATCACAGACAAACTGAAATGGTCCACTCACACAGACAGTGTGTTGAAGGGGCAACATCAACAGCACCTCTTCAACCTTAGGAGGCTGAAGAAATTTGACTTGCCACCAAAAACACTCACAAACTTTTACAGATGCACAATCGAGAGCATCTTGTCGGGCTGTATCACCACCTGGTACGGAAACTGCTCGCCCAAAACCGTAAGGCTATCCAAAGGGTAGTGAGGTCTGCACAACGCATCACCGGGGGCAAACCACCTGCCCTCCAGGACACCTACACCACCCGATGTCACAGGAAGGACAAAAATATCATCAAGGACAAAAACCAGCCGAGCCACTGCCTGTTCACCCCGCTATCATCCAGAAGGCGAGGTCAGTACAGGTGCATCAAAGCAGGGACCGAGAGACTGAAAAACAGCTTCTATCTCAAGGCCTGCAGACTGTTAAACAGCCATCACTAACATTGAGTGGCTGCTGCCAACATACTGACTCAACTCTAGCCACTTTAATAAAGGACATTTGATGTAATAAATGTATCACTAGCCACTTTAAACAATGCCACTTTATATAATTTTTTACATACCCTACATTACTCATCTCATATATATATATACTGTACTCTATACCATCAACTGCATCTTGCCTATGCCGTTCGGCCATCACTCATTCATATACACTGTGAATATCAGGACTGTCACCGGCCCCAGTATGACCAGGTAGTGTCTCCAATGAGACCAGAGCACTGCTCAGTCGCTGATGTTTCTTTTGTCTCTGTATCGTCTCCATCCCCTTTCTTGTAGTCTTTACTTTCAATGTGCATCTCTGGGCATGACTTGGTTCCATGATCTTCTAAGCAGAGAAAACAGGAAATGTGGATTTTGGATGTGGTGTGGAAAAGTTTGGTCAGGTTAGCTTGTGAGCTGATGTTTCTGGCATCTTTGTTTCCTTTATATATTTCATGATCCCTTTCCTTGTCTCATTTCCTTGGTTTCTCCAATACCTTGATTTTTGCTGCTCTGGATGCAATTTTGGTTTCCAATGCCAACTTATTTTTTTCTAGCTAGCAATTCATCTGGCTCCTTTCCCAGTGCATTTTTTTTCTTTTATGTTAGTGGCACATTCCACGAGAGATGCGCGTTCAGCTTCAGCTTGAGGTTTTAGGTGAGAGATAGAAGTAGCCGATGACCTTCTACTGGTAAAACTCCTTCCGCTTGACTAAGTAAAGCTAGGCAGATACCACTTGGAATGACCATCATGCTCCTTGTTCTCCTTACACAGTAGTTGATGTATTGATGATGCTTTGTCAATTTTGCCCTCCTTACAACCCTTTGCATTGCGATCTCTTTGTTACATATTTTCCATTCAGTTTCAATGATGCAATTTCAAAGTTTAAGTTTGCACACAAACAATGTGCATAATGTTGCTAACAATTTCCACATTTCAACTTCATGATCAACCTGTCGGCAATTGTGACATGAATTAAAGTTTCATTTCATGCAGAGCTTGTCCATCCCATAGAATTAGGAATTAAAATGGACATGAACAGCATTGTTGGTCAGGGAGTTGATCTACCATGGTTTGCTAGTGCTGTGATATTGTGTAAAACAATGAATGTGAAGAATTTATCTGCACTGTACATTTGTTAGCTAGCTAGCCAGTCAGTTTTAGAGGGAAGATTCAATAAATCTTTCAAATTAACTGCCAATATGCCAACATTCCATTTACAAAAATGCAGTCAACACCCAGTCATACACTGGCTGGAATCAGTTGATGATAGGACTTAGACAAGTTGTAAATGCAACAAGTACTGATATTGTATCCTAACAGCACTCACAGCTTTCCAAGAAAACAAAATCTGAGACATTTATCGTCTGTTTACATATATTTTAGAGGCTATTTATACAGGAAATGTGTATAATACCTGTATAAACTGTATTTGTAATTATATGACAATATTTTAGGTTGACTGTAATTCCATTACAACATTTCTGATACATCACATGTCTTACTTGTATTTTCCTGCATAGGTAAAAGCAGGAAACGCCTCACCTATGCCTCTACTGCCATTCATTCCAAATATACCAGTTTTCGATTTCTCCCTGACCGAGATGGCTGCCATTTTCGCCCCATTATTTGACTTTGAGGGTGTATGGCATATGCCACTCTAGTAATTTAATAGGATCTCCATGGTCCTTCCATTCATTTCGCGCATGGGACTTCCAACATTCAATTTTCACATGATCCGACAGACTGACATGAAGACACATTCCAAGGCACTCCTAGCACAATCCACTCCACAACCAATTCCACCATGTCCACAATTCAAAGTTCCAATATGCAATATTGCACATTCAAAATGAAGCCATAATATTCACTGCATGATTCAACAAAGTTCCAATATGCAACTCATTCAGGATTGCCACTACTTCATGGCAATTCCATAGTTCAGCAATTCGACCATATGCAATGCATCCAAATATTATGCATTAAACCACTTCATGGCAATTTCACAAAGTTCTAAGTATATTCGCATCATTCAATAGGCTATTGCGCACGAGGCCTATCTTCACAGCATTTCCCCTTTTCAATATTCCACTGTTTCAAAATGCAATGCGTTAAATAGGCTGGGCCTACTTGCCGCAATTTCTCTCACCGTATTCCAAGCACATTGCATTCCAACGTTCCAGTTCTATTTTCATCCAATGCAGTCCTAACATTAGCAGGGGAATATTTCACTTCAATCGAAACAGAGCGTTGCATTGTCCAATTCCATTTGATACAAGACAGTTTTCTACTAATGCAGTGGCGGTTCCAAAAATGTAAAAAGCCACTTCTATAGACGCCAAAATACATGTTGGTTGCATACGTGTTTCCATTGAGAGACGTGAGAGTAGGTCTAAATTATATTTATTACTCACAAATTAATTGTCCATCATTTGTCACACAGATTTCAGGTTGGTAACTGGTCAAAAAAAACTTTGCAATCCAGATTCAGGTTCGACAGGTTCCAAGTGATATGAGTGGCGAAAAAGTAAAATCCCAAAAGTTTTTTTTTTTTAAAGCTCAAGTAGCAGGTAAATAAAATCCGAATGAAACTGTAGAAAACTGGGTTGTAATCATTAGTCCAAACATTTGCGTTATGCAACAAAAACTAGAGTTTCTATTGGATACATTCAGGTAGGTTCCTCCCTGTTTCATTCCGTTTGCTTCCGTTTAAGAAACGTTTTGCAACAGAATCAGCATAATGAATATGCCCATGTTGCTCTACATGGCATCTTCCAGTTCCTATCAGGCTTCAAATACCTGTCCTAATTAGCTCAACTGATGCCTTCTTTACCCATAACCCTTTAAGTTGTTCTAAAAGATGAACCAACAGCAGGTCCCTATTATGTGTCATAATAAAAAATATAATATATAATAAGACGGTTACCATAATAGGTTTCTATACAATTGTATGCTAATGATATATATGGGCCTAAGCCCCACCCACATACAGTTTTGTTTAAAATAGTAGCCCAGGGCAAAGTGAGAACCCATGACAAAATGTGAGTTCTAATTCTATGGTTAGAGCCTCTTGTCACTTGGTATTATAATGTCTTTGGTGAAAGTGTTGGTATCTATGGTGATGGGATTTTCTTACTGTTGTTGTTAATCTCAGGGCTTTGTGCCAAAGCCTCCATGTGGCCCCAGACCGAGCTGCAAGGCAAAAGCAGGTAGGGAGTTGAGGGGAACAGCTGAGGCAACCAAGGTTAGAGGGCAGAGGACTGCTGGAGTCTGCTCAGCGCTACCCCCTCTGTCAGCCAACTCTAGTTACAGTGAGTACTGATCAGGAATTCAAGTCTTCCAAATGGTTACATTTTGAAAGAGAACAATCCGGCTCATAAGTATTTTACTGGTTTGTGACCCACTGACACCGCCCCGGGTAGACGGAATAAGGCAGTACAAGAGTTAACACACACAGGGAACTTAATTCCCACACAGGAAAAATGTGAACATGGGGATAGTCTGATTGGCTGAAGCCACAAGCTGGAGGTGGTGATATCTCCCACACAAGGGGGAGAGCTAGACGACATGGGGCCAGCCAGACATAAACAAACAACACACACGCTGAAAATTTGTCCCACAGCGCCCTTAGCAGGGGGATTATTTTTATTATTTTTTTATTATTTTTATTTTACCCCCTTTTTCTCCCCAATTTCATGGTATCCAATTGTTAGTAACTACTATCTTGTCTCATCGCTACAACTCCCTTATGGGCTCGGGAGAGACGAAGGTCGAAAGTCATGCGTCCTCCAAAACACAACCCAACCACGCCGCACTGCTTCTTAACACAGCGCGCATCCAACCAGGAAGCCAGCCACACCAATGTGTCGGAGGAAACACCGTGCACCTGGCGACCTTGGTTAGCGTGCACTGCGCCCGGCCCGCCACAGGAGTCGCTGGTGCGCGATGAGACAAGGATATCCCTACCGGTCAAACCCTCCCTAACCCGGACAACGCTAGGCCAATTGTGCGTCGCCCCACGGACCTCCCAGTCGCGGCCGGCTGCGACAGAGCCTGGGCGCGAACCCAGAGTCTCTGGTAGCACAGCTAGTGCTGCGAGGCTGCAGGGGGATTCTTCACATTTTCTTGGTAGAATTCTTAAAGATTCTATCCTGGAAGGATCCACCATTCACATCTCTTTTCCTCTCTTTCTGTAGACGTTCTTCCACCTATCAAACGCACAGTAACAGTCACAACACTAAAGACTACCGGTGGGTGACACAGTAGATAGGTCAACATTCTTTCCTATGGGATAGCCTGATTTGCTGGTATTTTTATGAATATGACCACGTTCTGCTTCAGAGCCACCAGGCCGCCAGCTGACACCTGAGGGTGTGGAAAGGGGCTATTCCTCTTCATCCCAGGGTAGCCCAATGAGCCTAGAGAAGAATGATGTCAACTCTCTCATGGCTATGTCACGTCCATTGTCCGGAGAGGACATAATTCCAGTAGCTGAATCCCTGACGTTACACCCGTGAGTCTTGCTCTTGCTATGAACCTTTTATTGTCCAATAGAATAAATAGGATCCTTGTGTTTTTGTGGTTAGTCTACTAACCAAGGAATTGTATTGTTTGTGTATTCCAGACAGCAGAGGTTGGTTAAGAAAGTGCTTAGAAAAAGGGTAAATATATTTGTTTTCTTGTACACTGTCTATCATCTTGCCAAAACATATTTTGATATCCAACTACTTAGAAATGATGTCATTTGCGTTTTTTTCACCTCCCTACAACAGGACCACCAGGAGGCAGTAGGGGCCATCTGCCAGGTCTTGATTACCAGGGTGCAAGACATCCTCCATGAGACCTGCTATAACCCTAAAAATGCCAGGGACATCATCCAGAAAGGCAGGCTATATTCATAAGCTGTTTCACATATTACATGTCCCAATTCTGAACTGTAACACCAAGTTGTAACTTTGGAGACGTAGGCCAGATTAGGGGCCATAATACATTTACTGTCTGAGAAGATACTCCATAGTGCTGATCAAAAACAAAGAACATTTTAGCTTCAAAACAGTTTTAAGTGTGACTATGTTTTCTTAGGATTGGATTCTGGGGCTAGGGCCATAGTTCCGGAGGTCACCAATGAGGAGGGCTGTGTAGGGAGTCCCACTCTGGTGGTGGACCAACCATCATGTCAGTTGGAGAGGATCTTCAGCCACTCCCTACTAGCTGGGCCCTCCAACTCAGCCAAGGCAGCATTGGGAGCCCCTGCATATAAGGTGGAGGAGGTGAGAATTGCATTTCCATATGGCCCAGAGGCCAGACAGGACTTGCTGGAGAAGACTCCCTCCATCCTGCAGGGAGATATCCTGGCTAAGGACCACATTCTGCCACGCAGCCCACAGGGCGTCTGTAATCAACTCAGATGAAATGGAGGAAAACTCTAAATCTAAGAATTTACAGAGAACCAAGCTCAAGTCTCACTAACTTGTTTATTAACTGTAACATGTTGTTAATGTGCAGTAATGTCTCTTGCCCTGTTGTGGGACAATTAGGATCATTATAAGCACTCATGTACTGTAGCTTCATATGGGTTGATTCTAAGTTATTTTCTCTACTCAAGACTGAGACCCGTTTGAACACCCAGGCGCTCCAGCGCACTCCCTCCCCAGACCCTGGACTCAGTGAACTGAAATTTTCAGTTGTGGTTCCAGATGTGGTGTGTGAGAGGCAGCTGCCCACAAAGAACAACCCCTTGCAGGTAAGAACCAGAACCCATGACAAAATGTGAATTCTGATTCTAATTCTATGGTTAGAGCCTCTTGTCACTTGGTATTATCATGTCTTTGGTGAAAGTGTTGGTAACTATGGTGATGTGATTTTCTTACTATTGTTGTTAATCTCAGGGCTTTGTGCCAAAGCCTCCATGTGGCCCCAGACCGAGCTGCAAGGCAAAGGCAGGGAGGGAGTTGAGGGGAACAGCTGAGGCAACCAAGGTTAGAGGGCAGAGGACTGCTGGAGTCTGCTCAGCGCTACCCCCTCTGTCAGCCAACTCTAGTTACAGTGAGTACTGATCAGGAATTCAAGTCTTCCAAATGGTTACATTTTGAAAGAGAACAATCCGGCTCATAAGTATTTTACTGGTTTGTGACCCACTGACACCGCCCCGGGTAGACGGAATAAGGCAGTACAAGAGTTAACACACACAGGGAACTTAATTCCCACACAGGAAAAATGTGAACATGGGGATAGTCTGATTGGCTGAAGCCACAAGCTGGAGGTGGTGATATCTCTCACACAAGGGGGAGAGCTAGACGACATGGGGCCAGCCAGACATAAACAAACAACACACGCTGAAAATGTGTCCCACTGTCACAGCCGTCGAAAGAAGTGGACCAAAGTGCAGCGTGGTGAGCGTACATTTTCCTTTATTATGGAATGACACCAACAAAACAAGAAACAAAATGAACAACCGTGACGCTTACAGGGCTATAGTGCCACTAACAAAGATAACATCCCACAAACACAACAGGGATAAAGGCTGCCTAAGTATGATTCCCAATCAGAGACAACGATAGACAGCTGTCCCTGATTGAGAACCATACTCTGCCAAAACATAGAAATACCAAAACATAGAAAACAGAACATAGACTGCCCACCCAAATCACACCCTGACCAACCCAAAATAGAGACATAAAAAGGCTCTAAGGTCAGGGTGTCACACCCACAGCGCCCTTGGCAGGGGGATTCTTTAACACATTTTGTTGGTAGAATTCTTAAAGATTCTATCCTGGAAGGATCCACCATTCACATCTCTTTTCCTCTCTTTCTGTAGACGTTCTTCCACCTATCAAACGCACAGTAACAGTCACAACACTAAAGACTACCGGTGGGTGACACAGTAGATAGGTCAACATTCTTTCCTATGGGATAGCCTGATTTGCTGGTACTTTTATGAATATGACCACGTTCTGCTTCAGAGCCACCAGGCCGCCAGCTGACACCTGAGGGTGTGGAAAGGGGCTATTCCTCTTCATCCCAGGGTAGCCCAATGAGCCTAGAGAAGAATGATGTCAACTCTCTCATGGCTATGTCACGTCCATTGTCCGGAGAGGACATAATTTCAGTAGCTGAATACCTGATGTTACACCCGTGAGTCCTGCTCTTGCTATGAACCATTTATTGTCCAATAGAATAAATAGGATCCTTGTGTTTTTGTGGTCAGTCTACTAACCAAGGAATTGTATTGTTTGTGTATTACAGGCAGCGGAGGTTGATTAAGAAACTGCTTAGAAAAAGGGTATATTTTTTTTTTTTCCTTGTACACTGTCTGTCATCTTCACAAAACATATTTTGATATCAAACTTCTTAGAAATGATGTCACTTATGTTGTTTCTTTACTTTTCTCTTCCTAAGAACATGACCATAGATGACCTGCAGGAACGGTCATTGGAGTCCATTGACTGGGTGGTCATTGTAGTTAATGAGGTGGTTCTCCCGGCCATAGCCTTGTACCAGAAGTCCATAGACGACTTCTGCATTGGGCAAGATGAACGACCTCCCTCATCAGTGTCCCTTGGGGAATCTGTTACCTCTGGTAACACCAGCACTAGCCAGGGATGTGCAGATACGGATATTGTATGTTTCACTCCTAGGTTCAGGAGGGGAAGCCCAGGGTTGCCTCCCCCCTCCTCCCAGGGGTCAGGTAAAAAACGGATCGTGGGGGTTCTTAGGATAATTGCTAAAAAGTTCCACCTGCTGCTGAAGCTTAACTTGGAGCCTAGGTGTAGGCTTATGGGCCGGCATCTCCCAACGCTCCCCTCAGACATGGAGGATGAGCTCCAGAATAGGGCAGCTATGACTGTGGCTGTGATTCTGCACAATGTCCAGCTCTTCATGGAGAGTGATGAAGCTGGACCATCCTCCCCTGGGGCTTTGTCCCTTCAAGGCCTTTACACCTCTGTCACTGATTACTTGGTGTCCAGAATGTCTATGATATCCTCCATGATGTTCTGGAGCGCATGTAGGAAAGCCAAGGAGAAGCTCCACGTTCTAACATCAGGCAGTGACTGCAGAATTTCTGGAGCATCAAGGTTCAACATATCAGAGTTGGCAGTCAACGTTTGTCGGGAGATAAAGGATGCAGCAAGCAAGGATCTTCCCTTCTCTGGTGCTGTAAATAGCTTCCCAGAGGAGAGAATGGCAACCACGAAGATGGGAGGTCTCATATTTGAGAGAGTTGAAGTCCCTGATGCTCTTCCAAGCTTCACGCCATCTCAAGGACGGACAGAGCAGGGATGGATGGTTGAGCACATTGGCTCAGCCCTAAGTGAGGACAACTTGGACAACATCACAAGCACTCCGTTGTTCCAGAACATGGACTACAGCCCGGCTACCACGCCCTCAGAGGGAAGGGCCTCAACCCTGCACACTCTACAGGACACCATAACTCAGACAGTCATGGACCATGCCCTCTTCACATCTGGATTGGCGAGCCAAAGTGAGTTCCTTTCCAAAGAGAAGGAACTGGAGCTGGTCAGGGTGGTCATTGGAATTCTCATTGACCAGACTGGTGCCCTTCACTGTGATAAGACCTGCATCTCTGCTGAGTCGTTGGTTGACAAAGTGATAGTGGCCTGTAACATTGTCATGGTTATCCTAAGAAATTACTATACAGCCCACGACACAATTATTAAAGAGGATGAGGGCATGCAGGAGCTCCTGGACCCCAACATCGATGGCTACCCCCTGCTGGTACAGTGCCTGAGCCACACCTTAGTGGGAGATGTGGCCTGTGAGCTGGAGGTCATGAGGGCTCAGCCTCAGGTCATCCCAATCTGGTCCACTATTATTGAAGCAGAGCTGGGGAGGGCTAAGGGAAGCGACTCCCATGAAGCCTTCAGTGAGGAGTCCCTCCCTATCATCACGCAGAGGACTGTGGAGGTGCAGCAGGCAAGCAGCCCTGCTAAGAAAATGGACGATACCCAGCCTCCCATCAGTCCCATTTTAGCCAGGTCTGAGCTTGACAGTAACAGCAGTGGCAGAAGAAGCCATAACTTAGACAGAGATGCAGGCGTTACAGCCGATAACATCTTTGATGTCATTGTCAGGCTGGTCTATGCTGACAGTATCAGTGCAGATGATTGCGGGTTGTACAATCCTGCAGCTATGCTCCTGGGACAGATCCTGGCCTCAAGTAGGCTTTGTAACAGGATATTCCGGGGTAAGATCCATTTATTTTCTAAAGAGATGATCTGCCGGGTGTACCAGTTGCTCCTGGACACCAAGATGGGCCGGGAGACAGCATGCCGAAAAAGCGGGTCGGAGCCTGTTCTCAAAGAAATGGCGGCCAACCCCAGGCTCTCCAAAAAGTTCTTCACGGACCTGATCTATTTTATTGTAGAGCGGGCAATGAAGAATCTGGTGGAAAACTTATTGGGCTTGCCACACACCCCACCAGAAGAAGCACTACAGTTGAATGACAACTTGGCAACCTCATCCAGTGATGAGTCACTGCATAGCGACAACACCTGGTCGTGTGGGGTGTGGGGCACTCTGGTGAGGGAGAGCTCCCTGGACATGGACTCCTCCAGCTCTTTAAACCAGGACCACTGGGAGGCAGTAGGGACCATCTGCCAGGTCCTGAGCACCAGGGTGGAAGACATCCTCCAGGAGACCTGCGACAACCCTAAAAAATCCAGGGACAGCATCCAGAAAGGTAAACTACATTTATAAGCTGTTTCACATATTACATGTCCCAAATCTGGACTGTAATACTAAGTTGTAACTTTGGAGGCCAGATTTTCTGTCTGGGCATATACTTCATAGTGCTAAACATAAAAAAAAAATCACTTTTTTAGCTTTAAACCCTGTTTTCTTAGGATTTGATTCTGGGGGTAAGGCCAAGGTCCCTGACGTGACCAATGAGGAGGGCTGTGTAGGGAGTCCCACTCCAGTGGTGGACCAACCCTCACATCAGCTAGAGAGGATCTTCAGCTGCTCCCTACTGTCTGGGCCCTCCAGCTCAGCCAAGGCAGCATTGGGAGCCCCTGCCCAAAAGGTGGAGGAAGTGAGAATTGCTTCTCCATATATCCGAGAGGCCAGGCAGGACTTGCTGGAGAAAGCTCCCTCCATCCTGCAGGAAGAGAGCCTGGCTAAGGAGGACATTCAGCTACGCTTGGCCCACGGGGTGACTTTCATCAACTCAGAGACCCTCAGAGACATTGTGCAGGGGATCATGGGTCACCTGACATTCATGGAATCACTCCCAGCTGGGAGTGTGAAGGCTCCTTTCCAGCTCCAGTCGATGCTCTTCGACAACATACGGCATGTTCTGAAGTATATGGCCGGCATTGTCGTTGTATTCAGCCAACAGGAGAGCATTCAGTTTAGGGGTGATGATGCAGTGGCCGCCATTGTGGAGGCTTCTGCTGATAGACTATCACTAGAGGCAGAGGCAAACAGTGCCCAAATGCACAAAAGTTGTGAGATTGCCATTCAATGCATGGCTGAGACCATCGCATGCAGCATTTGTGATCACGCTGAGCTCTGGAAGTGGGAGGCCAGGAGCTCTGGAAGTGGGAGGTATACCCCCAGCCTCGAGGGAAGTGACAGCACTGTCTCTGAGGAGCTCCTAGACAATAGGGAAGACCTGGAGGCTCCAGCAGAGATGGCTGAAGATGACACTGGCTCAGAGAAGACCAGTGTCAGATCAGAGATCTTTGAAGACGATGCTTGCTCAGAGAAAACCAGTGTCAGATCAGAGGTCTTTAAAGACTACTGTGGTTTGGAGACAGACCATCACATGGCCGACCAGTCACTGGAGACCAACCAGTGTCTACTCAGGGCTGGACAGAGTGCCTTCTCACAGGTAAGAAGAGAGTCAGATACCTGAACCAAGAATCAGTAGGTAATTTAGTTATTGGGAGTTTGATTGTGATGCATTGACTCATATCTGTTTCTTGCTGCTTTCATTCTCAAACCAAGAAGGTGAAAGAAGAGGCTATGGAGACAGGACCCGAGACAACAGGAAAGGGGAAAAATGAAAAGAAGGTGAAGGGCTTTATTTGACTCTTATTTTCTTGGGGAATATTAAGCCCACATGTAATGTAACAGGCGAGTGTCATTTACATTGTTTGGTTTGTTTTATTCACAGAAATCCTCTAAGAACAAAGGAGAAATAGAGGGAAAGAAACCATGTAAGAGCAAAGTGGCTCCCCTTGGCTCTGATGGTAAGAGCCATAATATTGTTTTCTGTCAAAATATCCATCTGAAGGGCCTCCCGGGTGGCGTAGTGGTTAAGGGCACTGTACTGCAGCACCAGCTGTGCCACCAGAGACTCTGGGTTCGTGCCCAAGCTCTGTCATAACCGGCCGCGACCGGGAGGTCTGTGGGGCGATGCACAATTGGCCTAGCGTCGCCTGGGTTAGGGAGGGTTTGGCCGGTAGGGATATCCTTGTCTCATCGCGCACCAGCGACTCCTGTGGCGGGCTGGGCGCAGTGCGTGCTAACCAAGGTTGCCAGGTGCACAGTGTTTCCTCCAACACATTGGTGCGGCTGGCTTCCGGGTTGGATGCGTGCTGTGTTAAGAAGCAGTGCGGCTTGGTTGGGTTGTGTATTGGAGGAAGCATGACTTTCAACCTTCGTCTCTCCCGAGCCCATACGGGAGTTGAAGCAATGAGACAAGATAGTAGCTACTAAAAAAACTATTGGATACCACAAAATTGGGGAGAAGAAAAAAAAACTATCCATGAGGCTATTTTCCTAAATAAATACTATTGTAATGTGGTGATTAGGTCATGTGATGTATCCTGTAATCTGTTCAGGTGCAGTGGCTGCAGATGAGAAAAGGAAGAAACCATCTCTCCTCCAGCACATCTGCAATGCCTTTGCAAGGGTCTTTTGCTTCTCCCACAAGAAAAATAGTAGATTATTTCCCTCTAATGGAGTGAGAGCTGTGCCTGCACGACTTTTTAAGGCAGCACCTCAACTCCTGTTACCAGTCCCTCTGCTTACAGTCCTACAATAAAACATATGTTTGCAATCATCTTGTGTTGTTTTTAGCTCCTTATCAACTGTTAATTTAAGTGTAGTTCAACTCTTTTACTATTCCTGTGGTAATGAAACAACACATTTCAACACTGTAAAACAACACATTTCACAGCATCTTTACAGTTTGTGATAATAACATATATATAACATATATTATTTTTGTTATCCTTGTTGATGTAATTTGAGTAGAAATCAATAGTTGTGTTGTGCTGCTGTGAGCCTGTGAAGGCAAACTGTGAATGACAGGTAGGCAGAGTGGATGTTGGTGTTACATCAGGGAAAGAAACATTGGCTCAGCTGACACATGGAACACAGCCTCAGCCTCCAGGCCCTGTTGCCTTGCCAACCCCATCCAGTACTGATACAGAGGGGGTTATGTATAAAACCTGGCTGCGCCAACGGAAATATAGGTTAGAGGAGAGTGGGGTAAATTGAGCCAAAGGGTTAGTTGAGCCACCCCTAGATGAGCTGTGGGGGCTAATATAGTATAAATGTTTGTCTTGGGGTAAGCTGAGCCAATGGCCACCATATCCCGTACAAATGATTACATTTTGTCAGTTTTATTTATAATATGCAAAGTATTTTTGCAATGCATCACGCATATGAACTCAAGATTTATATTGTTTCAGAGCAGACATCATTCCCTGTGGTTACAAATTTAAAACAAGCAGGGGTCTAGCCCCCTTGAGGTTCTTGAGAGAGCAGCCAAGGAAGTGAGAGAGGGAAAGAAGCCCATTTGAGCAGCAGCAAGGGATGGAAAATAAACTGAAGAGATACATTGCCAAAACAAAAATCATGTATCTGTGCATAAGAGCACTATAAAGTAGCAGAGGCACACAAGGTCTCATCTCATGACATGGAGTCTGAGCTTGCTAAACATATCAACTCACTGGGCACACACTGGGTGCGTTGAACCAACGTGGAATAGGTGTTGAATTAATGTCTGTGCCCAGTGGGAAGAATCACACGGACCAGTTTCATGGGCTTAACAGCCACAAATGCAGAGAACTTGTCTACGAATTGGAATATCGAAACAACTTCCCTGATATTGAACAGAGACAAAAAATTAGGAACACCTGCCTAATTAATTAAAAATATATATTTTAGGTAAGTCAGTTAAAAACAAATTCTTATTTACAATGACAGCCTACACCGGCCAAACCCGGGCGATGGTGGACCAATTGTGCTCTGCCGTGTGGGACTCCCAATCATGGCTGGTTGTGATACAGCCTGGATTCGAACTAGGGTGTCTGTAGTGATGCCTCAAGCACTGAGATGCCACTCGGGCACAGCGGGGAGTTGCACTCCCTTTTGCAATCAGAACAGCCTCAATTCATTGGCGCATGGACTCACAAGGTGTCGAAATTGTTCCACAGGGATGCTGGCCCATGTTTAGAAACACCTGCTTTTCCTTTAGGAATACATGCTCTTTCCATGACAGACTGACCAGGTGAATCCAAGTGAAAGCTATGATCCTATTGATGTCACTTGTTAAATCCACTTCAATCAGTGTAGATCAGGTATTCTCAATCTGTGGTACGCTCAATGCCATCGGGGGTACGCCAAATAAAACTGTGATTCACATTTTCACATTTTCAAACACAACATTTATATTTTCCCACGGGGCTATACATTTGGGTGATGCTTTTTTCTCGCCTGAGTAGCCTTGTTTCACTGCCAAAAATAAAATGACACCATCTAGTGTTCAGCGATATTAACAACACAATGTTAATTACAGGTAGCCTAGTCAAATAATTAACATCCAATCACATTAACCGTTACTCTCTCGCGGGAACCTTCCCTCTTGCCAGACATTTAGAAACGAAACGTGACAATTTGAAAAATAAGCCAGAGGATTTTTTTGAGCGAGAAGAAGATGACTTTTGAGTAGTTAAACATGTTTAAAAACAACAGATACCATTCATAAGAAGGGGCTAGAAGCATTTTATATGGTGAACTACCGAGTGGCTAGGACAGGCAAGCCCCATACTATTGTGGAGGACATAATTGTTCCTGCTGTCGTGGATATGGCTGGGACAAAGCTGGGGGAAAAGACCAAGAAAACTATACAGACAATGTCTTCATCAAACAACACTGTTTCACGACGTATCAGTGACATGGCAGGAGATGTTTTGAAACAGCATTACAGCTGGATGAGTCAACAAATGTGGCTGGCCTAGCACAGCTCCTGGTATATGTCCGTTACATTTATGGCGGATCAATTAAGGAAGACATCCTCTTCTGCAAATGACTGGAAACCAGGACAACATGAGAGGATATTTTCAAAGTACTGAACAGCTTTGTGACGTCAAATGTACTTTGGTGGTCAAGATGTGTTGGTATCTGTACTGATGGCGTAAAGCCATGACACGGAGACATAGTGGAGTGGGAACGTGCGTGCAAGCAGTTCCTCCCGATGTCACTTGGGTACACTGCAGCATCCACCGAGAGGCTCTTGCCGCCAAGGGAATGCCTGACAACTTGAAAGACGTTTTGGACACTACAGGGAAATGGTTAACTTTGTTAAAGCAAGGCCTCTGAAATCTTGTGTATTTTCTGCATTATGCAATGATATGGGCAGCGACCATGTAATGATTTTACAACATACAGAAGTGTGCTGGTTATCAAGGGGCAAAGTATTGACACGTTTTTTAAAATTGAGAGACGAGCTTAAAGTTTTCTTTACTGATCATAATTTTCACTTGTCTGACCACTTGCATGATGATGAGTTTCTCACACAACTGGCCTATCCTATTATCTTGGTTGAATGATCTGAATCTAGGATTACAGGGACTCTGCAATTATATTCAATGTGCAGGACAAAATTGAGGCTATGATTAAGAAGTTGGAGCTCTTTTCTATCTGCATTAACAAGGACAACAGACAGGTTTTTCCATCATTATATGATTGTTTTGTGTGCAAATGAACTCAAGCTTACGGACAATGTCAAATGTGGTTCAGCGAAACACCTGGGTGTGCTATTACGCAGGTACTTTCCCAAAACGGACGACACAAACAACTGGATTTGTTATCCCTTTCATGCCCTGCCTCCAGTCCACTTACCGATATCTGAACAAGAGAGCTTCATCAAAATTGCAACAAGTGGTTCTGTGAAAATTGAATTTATTCAGAAGCCACTGCCAGATTTCTGGATAGGGCTGCGCTCAGAGTTTCTTGCCTTGGCAAATCAATGCCCTTTGCAACTAGGTACCTATGTGAGAATGGATTCTCGGCCCTCACTAGCTTCACCTGGAATGCTTTCCAACAGTCTTGAAGGAGTTCCCACATATGCTGAGCACTTGTTGGCTGCTTTTCCTTCACTCTGCAGTCCAACTCATCCCAAACCATCTCAATTTGGTTGAGGTCAGGTGATTGTGGAGGCCAGGTCATCTGATGCAGCACTCCATCACACTCCTTTTTGGTTAAATAGCCCTTACACAGCCTGGAGGTGTGTTTTGGGACATTGTCCTGTTGAAAAACAAATGACAGTGCCACTAAGCGCAAAACAGATGGGATGGCGTATCGCTGCAGAATGCTGCGCAACACCATGCTGGTAAAGTGTGCATTGAATTCTAAATAAATCACTGACACTGTCACCAACAAAGCACCATCCCATATCATACCTCCTCCTCCGTGCTTCACGGTGGGAACCACACAAGCGGAGATCATCTGTTCACCTACTCTGCGTCTCACAAAGACACAGAGGTTGGAACCAAAGATCTCAAATTTGGACTCATCAAAGGACAAAGGGCCAAAGGACATTGCTCGTGTTTCTTGGCCCAAGCAAGTCTCTTCTTATTATTGGTGTCCTTTGGTAGTGGTTTCTTTGCAGCAATTCGACCATGAAGGCCTTATTAACGCAGTCTCCTTTGAACAGTTGATGTTGAGATATCTCTGTTACTTGCACTCCATTTATTTGGGTTGCAAATTCTGAGGCTGGTAACTCTAATGAACTTATCCTCTGCAGCAGAGGTAACTCTGGATCTTCCTTTCCTGTGGCGGTCCTCATGAGAGCCTGTTTCATCATAGCGCTTGATGGTTTTTGCAACTGCACTTGAAGAAACTTTAAAAGTTCTTGACATTTTCTGGATTGACTGATCTTCATGTTTTAAAGTAATGATGGACTGTAGTTTCTCTTTGCTTATTTGAGCTGTTCTTGCCATAATATGGACTTGGATGTTTACCAAATAGGGCTATATTCTGTATTTTGTCATTTTATTTATTCATTATTTATCTAGGCAAGTCAGTTAAGAACAAATTCTTATTTACAATGACAGCCTACCCCGGCCAAACCCTAAGCCGGATGACGCTGGGCCAATTGTGTGCCTCCCTATGAGACTCCCAATCACGGGCAGGTTGTGATACAGTCTGGAATAAAACCAGGGTCTGTAGGGACGCCTCTAGCACTGAGATGCAGTGCCTTAGACCACTGCATACCACCCCTACCTTGTCACAACACAAATGATTGGCTCAAACGTATTAAGAAGGAAAGAAATTCCACAAATTAACAGGCACACCTGTTAATTGAAATGCATTCCAGGTGATTACCTCATGAAGCTGGTTGAGAGAATGCCAAGTGTGTGCAAATCTGATTTGTTTAACACTTTTTTGATGACTACATGATTCCATATGTGTTATTTCATAGTTTTGATGTCTTCACTAGTTTTCTACAATGTAGAAAATAGTAAAAAATAAAGAAAAACCCTGGAATAAGTAGGTATGTCCAAATTATTTGATTTCTTATTATTACTTTTATTGTCCTGCAATGTTGCGGGGTACAGATTTTTACTGTACCCCACATTTACATCTGCAACCCTGTGACTATTAATCTTCTAATCTACCAGTATTAATGGCCAGCAGGCTCAGACAATATCAATAATGACTATAGCGAAAGGGGAGGGTCGGTGACTTGTGGGGGAGAAAGAACCAGTGGAGGCAGCAACAGACAGGTAGAAAGTAGCAGGTGCCAGGTGGATTGGGCCAGGTGTCAGGCTAGGGTGTCCTCAGTCACAGCCCTGGAGCATCAGGCCCTCCAGAAGGAGAGACAGAGAAAGAGAAAAGATGAGGATTAGTGAGAGCATGCCTAAAACCATAGTACACCACATACACTAGGGGTAGTGAATAATCAGTAGTGTTGCTGTGGACACTGGATAATCTGACTGACACACACCTGTTTGACCTCGCTGTGATACTGTCGGCCTACTTACAGTGGGGCAAAAAAGTATTTAGTCAGCCACCAATTGTGCAAGTTCTCCCACTTAAAAAGATGAGAGAGGCCTGTAATTTTCATCATAGGTACACTTCAACTATGACAGACAAAATGAGGAAAATAAATCCAGAAAATCACATTGTAGGATTTTTAATGAATTTATTTGCAAATTATGGTGGAAAATAAGTATTAAGTGGGAGAACTTGCACAATTGGTGGCTGACTAAATACTTTTTGCCCCACTGTATGTTACTTTTCTGAGTCAATTCAGGTAGCATTCAATGTTCTGCGTTTGTGTTAACAATGGCAGCCAGCATTGAAAATAAAGAGATATGCAGAAAGATAATCAGCCTCTGTGTCCGTGGATCCTTTCTCTTAATGTATTTTTCATGTCAGTCCTTCTTTTCAAAGAACCCTTACAAAAAAAGATTGCAGTCAGAGTGAAATATATTGACTCAGTACACTGGCCAAAATATCACAGTCGACTGCAGTTACTGCACTTTTACTGCAATTTCAAAACTGCAACCGATTTTTATAATCTGTAATTGAGTAAAATAAGTAGTTTTGGTCTGGTCACAAGATAATCCAGAAAATTGTGGTAAACAGCATCACACTCAGGCAGAACCTGAATGTTCTATTCTCAGCCAGGACCATCTTTTAAAAGAAAACACAATATAAACAGAATCTCTATTTGAAAAAAAATAACCGTTTTGTTGTGATGACAAGAAAATTCTAACAGAATCAGGTACTGATGTCAGACAGTCAGGCATAAAAATCTGAATGTTCTATCATAAAGTGAAAACAATTATTTTCCCTGGCTGTTTTGTCACTACACACCAGACGTGATCAGCACTCGCAGGTTGAAATATCAAAACAAACTCTGAACCAACTATATTAATTTGGGGACAGGTCGAAAAACATTCAACATTTATGGCAATTTAAATAGCTAGCTTGCTGTTTCTAGCTAATTTGTCCTGGGACAGGGTCCTCTACTCTGTCAATTAATCCACAGATAAAAGGGTAAAAGTTTGTTTTCTAGTTATCCCTCCTCCTTCAGGCTGATGCTGCTTCTTCTTCAGGCTGCTGCTGCTTCTTCTTCTTCTTCTTCTTCAGGCTGCTGCTTCTTCTTCTTCTTCTTCTTCTTCAGGCTGCTGCTTCTTCTTCTTCTTCAGGCTGCTGCTGCTTCTTCCTCAGGCTGCTGCTTCTTTTTCTTCTTCGGGCTGTTGCTTCTTCTTCTTCAGGCTGCTGCTTCTTCTTCTTCTTCTTCAGGCTGCTTCTGCTTCTTCTTCAGGCTGCTGCTTCTTCTTCTTCTTCTTCTTCTTCTTCAGGCTGCTTCTACTTCTTCAGGCTGCTTCTGCTTCTTCAGGCTGCTTCTGCTTCTTCTTCAGGCTGCTGATTCTTCTTCTTTTTATTCTTCAGGCTGCTTCTACTTCTTCTTCAGGCTGCTTTTACTTCTTCAGGCTGCTTCTGCTTCTTCAGGCTGCTTCTTCTTCTTCTTCTTCAGGCTGCTGCTTCTTCTTCTTTTTATTCTTCAGGCTGCTTCTACTTCTTCTTCAGGCTGCTGCTTCTTCTTCTTTTTATTCTTCAGGCTGCTTCTACTTCTTCTTCAGGCTGCTGCTTCTTCTTCTTTTTATTATTCAGGCTGTTTCTACTTCTTCTTTTTATTCTTCAGGCTGCTTCTGCTTCTTCTTCAGGCTGCTGCTTCTTCTTCTTTTTATTATTCAGGCTGTTTCTACTTCTTATTTTTATTCTTCAGGCTGCTTCTACTTCTTCTTCAGGCTGCTGCTTCTTCTTCTTTTTATTCTTCAGGCTGCTTCTACTTCTTCTTCAGGCTGCTTCTACTTCTTCTTTTTATTCTTCAGGCTGCTTCTACTTCTTCTTCAGGCTGCTGCTTCTTCTTCTTTTTATTATTCAGGCTGCTTCTACTTCTTCTTTTTATTCTTCAGGCTGCTTCTACTTCTTCTTCAGGCTGCTGCTTCTTCTTCTTTTTATTCTTCAGGCTGCTTCTACTTCTTCTTCAGGCTGCTGCTTCTTCTTCTTCTTTTTATTATTCAGGCTGCTTCTGCTTCTTCTTCAGGCTGCTGCTTCTTCTTTTTATTCTTTAGGCTGCTGCTTCTTCTTTTTAATCTTCAGGCTGCTTCTGCTTCTTCTTCAGGCTGCTTCTGCTTCTTCTTCAGGCTGCTGCTGCTTCTTTTTCTTCTTCAGGCTGCTGCTGCTTCTTCCTCAGGCTGCTGCTTCTTCTTTTTCTTCTTCGAGCTGTTGCTGCTTCTTCTTCTTCAGGCTGCTGCTTCTTCTTCTTCTTCTTCTTCTTCAGGCTGCTGCTGCTTCTTCTTCTTCTTCTTCAGGCTGCTGCTGCTTCTTCCTCAGGCTGCTGCTTCTTTTTCTTCTTCGGGCTGTTGCTTCTTCTTCTTCAGGCTGCTGCTTCTTCTTCGTCTTCTTCAGGCTGCTTCTGCTTCTTCTTCAGGCTGCTGCTTCTTCTTCTTATTATTATTATTCTTCAGGCTGCTTCTACTTCTTCAGGCTGCTTCTGCTTCTTCAGGCTGCTTCTGCTTCTTCTTCAGGCTGCTGATTCTTCTTTTTATTCTTCAGGCTGCTTCTACTTCTTCTTCAGGCTGATGCTTCTTCTTCTTTTTATTCTTCAGGCTGCTTCTACTTCTTCTTCAGGCTGCTTTTACTTCTTCAGGCTGCTTCTGCTTCTTCAGGCTGCTTCTACTTCTTCTTCAGGCTGCTTCTTCTTCTTTTTATTCTTCAGGCTGCTTCTGCTTCTTCTTCAGGCTGCTGCTGCTTCTTCTTCTTCTTCAGGCTGCTGCTGCTTCTTCCTCAGGCTGCTGCTTCTTCTTTTTCTTCTTCGAGCTGTTGCTTCTTCTTCTTCAGGCTGCTGCTTCTTCTTCTTCTTCTTCTTCAGGCTGCTGCTGCTTCTTCTTCTTCTTCTTCAGGCTGCTGCTGCTTCTTCCTCAGGCTGCTGCTTCTTTTTTTCTTTCGGGCTGTTGCTTCTTCTTCTTCAGGCTGCTGCTTCTTCTTCTTCTTCTTCAGGCTGCTTCTGCTTCTTCTTCAGGCTGCTGCTTCTTCTTCTTATTATTATTATTCTTCAGGCTGCTTCTACTTCTTCAGGCTGCTTCTGCTTCTTCAGGCTGCTTCTGCTTCTTCTTCAGGCTGCTGATTCTTCTTTTTATTCTTCAGGCTGCTTCTACTTCTTCTTCAGGCTGATGCTTCTTCTTCTTTTTATTCTTCAGGCTGCTTCTACTTCTTCTTCAGGCTGCTTTTACTTCTTCAGGCTGCTTCTGCTTCTTCAGGCTGCTTCTACTTCTTCTTCAGGCTGCTGCTTCTTCTTCTTTTTATTCTTCAGGCTGCTTCTACTTCTTCTTCAGGCTGCTGCTTCTTCTTCTTTTTATTCTTCAGGCTGCTTCTACTTCTTCTTCAGGCTGCTGCTTCTTCTTCTTTTTATTATTCAGGCTGTTTCTACTTCTTATTTTTATTCTTCAGGCTGCTTCTACTTCTTCTTCAGGCTGCTGCTTCTTCTTCTTTTTATTCTTCAGGCTGCTTCTACTTCTTCTTCAGGCTGCTGCTTCTTCTTCTTTTTATTCTTCAGGCTGCTTCTACTTCTTCTTCAGGCTGCTTCTACTTCTTCTTTTTATTCTTCAGGCTGCTTCTACTTCTTCTTCAGGCTGCTGCTTCTTCTTCTTTTTATTATTCAGGCTGCTTCTACTTCTTCTTTTTATTCTTCAGGCTGCTTCTACTTCTTCTTCAGGCTGCTGCTTCTTCTTTTTATTCTTCAGGCTGCTTCTACTTCTTCTTCAGGCTGCTGCTTCTTCTTCTTCTTTTTATTATTCAGGCTGCTTCTGCTTCTTCTTCAGGCTGCTGCTTCTTCTTTTTATTCTTTAGGCTGCTGCTTCTTCTTTTTAATCTTCAGGCTGCTTCTGCTTCTTCTTTTTATTCTTTAGGCTGCTGCTTCTTCTTTTTCTTCTTCAGGCTGCTGTTTCTTTTTCAGGCTGCTGCTTCTTCTTCTTCAGGCTGCTGCTGCTTCTTCTTCAGGCAGCTGCTTCCTCTGCTTCTTCTTCAGGCTGCTGCTTCTTCTTTTTCTTCTTCGGGCTGTTGCTTCTACTTCTTCAGGCTGCTTCTTCTTTTTCTTCTTCTTCAGGCTGCTTCTGCTACTTCTTCAGGCTGCTGCTTCTTCTTTTTATTCTTCAGGCTGCTTCTGCTTCTTCTTCAGGCTGCTTCTGCTTCTTCTTCAGGCTGCTGATTCTTCTTTTTATTCTTCAGGCTGCTTCTACTTCTTCTTCAGGCTGCTTCTTCTTCTTCTTTTTATTCTTCAGGCTGTTTCTGCTTCTTCTTCTTCTTTTTATTCTTTAGGCTGCTACTTCTTCTTTTTAATCTTCAGGCTGCTTCTGCTTCTTCTTCTTTTTATTCTTTAGGCTGCTGCTTCTTCTTTTTAATCTTCAGGCTGCTTCTGCTTCTTCTTCAGGCTGCTGCTTCTTCTTCTTCTTTTTATTCTTCAGGCTGCTGCTTCTTCTTTTTAATCTTCAGGCTGCTTCTGCTTCTTCTTCAGGCTGCTGCTGCTTCTTCTTCTTTTTATTCTTCAGGCTGCTTCTTCTTCTTCTTCTTTTTATTCTTCAGGCTGCTTCTAGTTCTTCTTCAGGCTGCTGCTTCTTCTTCTTCTTTTTATTCTTCAGGCTGTTTCTGCTTCTTCTTCAGGCTGCTGCTTCTTCTTTTTATTCTTTAGGCTGCTACTTCTTCTTTTTAATCTTCAGGCTGCTTCTGCTTCTTCTTCAGGCTGCTGCTTCTTCTTCTTCTTTTTATTCTTCAGGCTGCTTCTGCTTCTTCTTTTTATTCTTCAGGCTGCTTCTGCTTCTTCTTTTTATTCTTCAGGCTGCTTCTGCTTCTTCTTTTTATTCTTCAGTCTGCTTCTGCTTCTTCTTTTTATTCTTCAGGCTTCTTCTGCTTCTTCTTTTTATTCTTCAGGCTTCTTCTGCTTCTTCTTTTTATTCTTCAGGCCGCTTCTGCTTCTTCTTCTTCTTCTTCTTTTTATTCTTCAGGCTGCTGCTTCTTCTTCTTCTTCTTCTTCTTCTTTTTATTCTTCAGGCCGCTTCTGCTTCTTCTTCTTCTTCTTTTTATTCTTCAGGCTGCTGCTTCTTCTTCTTCTTCTTTTTATTCTGGTGGTTGGCAACCAACTTCAAGCTGCGTTACCACTACAGACTGGACTGGAGCATAGACCTCAGTTCATCTTTCAATCACCAACGTGGGTATATGCTCCTAAAAACCAATGAGGAGATGGGAAAGGTGTTAAGCGTTAAGCGTCACAAATAGAACCACGTTAGCGTCTGGCTATGCAGATGCTCTTTTACATGCGTGAGCAGTGTGAGTGTAATGATTGAATAACATGTATGTGTACATTTATTTTGCAACTCTCGCGCACAGGACACGAGCGGTGTGGTCTGGTCAGGATAGAAACAATAACGACAGGTGTGATGGAAACAGGAAGAATTGTATTGTATAAATGCCGACAGATAACTTATTTGTTCAACATGGTGGGATATTTGGTGCCGGTAAAATTAATGATATGAGAAATGGCGGTGGAAATGCCTTTTTGAGCAAATATTGATATAATAACCATCATATTGAAGTAAACTTGGAGTCACACGATGATATGGTGTGTGGTCTTCCCACTACAACACTGGAAACCATGCGGTTTAAACCCATTAGGCTACAGATTAAATAATTTACGATGAGCTTCACAGGGTGGTGAAAATGCACGATGACCTTGATGCTCCTTTCCAATAAATATTTCAGGTCTTATGATGGTGACAAGATGATCAATGCTAGACCGCTGTTTAATTAAATAAAATTATCGCTCTTATCCATAACCTCATCATGTAGACTATCCTACCTGCACAGTATACGCCTTCCTAATATTGATGGACATCCTTTTGGTGATGGACACTTGTTGATACGCATGGGAAACTGTTGAGCGTGAAAAACCCATCAGAGTTGTAGTTTTTGACACAAACCGGTGTGCCTGGCACCTACTACCATACCCCGTTCAAACACACTTAAATATTTTGTCTTGCCCATTCACCCTCCGAATACACATTACACAATCCATGTCTCATTGCTTAAAAATCCTTTAACCTGTCTCCTCCCCTTCATCTACATTGATTGCAGGGGATTTAACAAGTAACATCAATAAGGGATCATAGCTTTCACCTGGATTCGCCTGGTCTGTCTATGTCATGGAAAGAGCAGGTGTTCTTAATGTTTTGTATACTCAGTGTACATGCCTACTTTGATGTGAATTACATGCATGTCACTGGCTTTTTATCTATTTGACCACAAGAGGGACACCTCCTCCTATACTGTAGACAAACCACTGACAAAGTCACTGTTACTCACTGTTCGAAATACTCAACACCCACACATACTCTCAAAGGGACACTTATGCTTTCACTCTTATGCCCTCATTCTTTTCTGAGCCCTCCAGATGACCCTAATCATTGAGCTCAAATCTCTCCACTAAAAATCCCTATAGTCACTGGAAACAGTGCACAATTACTCTGCTGAGTTTAAATGATTATTTGCAACCTTTTAACATCCTCATTTCACTGAAGGGCCAGATGGGAGGAAGAACATCAACATCCTCTGACGTAGGCCAGTTCTGGAGGAACACATTTACTAACATCAGAGGCATACTCTGTGTGAGTGTCAGGTCTGTGTGTGAGCATCAGGTCTGTGTGTGAGCGTCAGGTCTGTGTGTGAGCGTCAGGTCTGTGTGTGAGCGTCAGGTCTGTGTGTGAGCGTCAGGTCTGTGTGTGAGCGTCAGGTTTGTGTGTGAGCGTCAGGTATGTGTGTGAGCGTCAGGTCTGTGTGTGAGCGTCAGGTCTGTGTGTGAGCGTCAGGTCTGTGTGTGAGCGTCAGGTCTGTGTGTGAGCGTCAGGTCTGTGTGTGAGCGTCAGGTTTGTGTGTGAGCGTCAGGTCTGTGTGTGAGCGTCAGGTCTGTGTGTGAGCGTCAGGTTTGTGTGTGAGCGTCAGGTCTGTGTGTGAGCGTCAGGTCTGTGTGTGAGCGTCAGGTTTGTGTGTGAGCGTCAGGTTTGTGTGTGAGCGTCAGGTCTGTGTGTGAGCGTCAGGTCTGTGTGTGAGCGTCAGGTCTGTGTGTGAGCGTCAGGTCTGTGTGTGAGCGTCAGGTCTGTGTGCACGTGCCTATGAGGGGCCAAGAGTTTGTTAAAAGAGATGCGATTTTGTATGAAATGTTTCCATGTACACTGTGGCCAGTTTATTGGGTACACCCATCTAGTACCAGGTGGGACCCCCTTTGCCTCCATAACAAGATGAATTCTTTGGGGCATGGAAACATGCCCCAAGGACCTCCCCTGTTGAGGGGAGGCCGGCTCATGAAAATGTTTGGAATGGAGTGAATAGTTTCAAGCACATGAAAACCATGTGTTTGATACCGTTCCATTTATTTGGTTCCAACCATTACTATGAGCCCCTCCTCCCCAATGAAGGTGCCACTGGCCACCGATGGTGATCGCATGCCCACTGGAGACGTTTCTTGTTGTTTTTAACTGATAGGAGTGGAACCCAGTAAGGTCACCTGCTACAATAGCCCATCCATGACAAGGATCAACAAGTTGTGTGTTCCAAGATGCCGTTCTGCACACTACTGTTGTACCGTTATATGCCTGTTTGTGGCCCGCCTTTTAGCTTGCACAATTTTTGCCATTCTCCTTCAATACTCATCGACAAGCTGTTTTCTCCCACAGGACTGCTGCTGACTGGATGTTTTTTGTTTGTTGCACCATTCTTGGTAAACCATAGACACTTTCATGCATGAAGAGCCCAGGAGACTGTCGTTTCCCAAAATATTGGAACCGGCGCGCCTGGTTGCTTTGGTCACTCGTTTTGCCCATTCTTTATTTCTTACCCCTTTTTCTCCCCAATTTAGTAGTATCCAATTGGTAATTACAGTCGTGCAGCTCCTGTACAGACTTGGGAGACGCGAAGGTCGAGAGCCATGCATCCTCTGAAACACGATCCTGCCAAGCCACTCTGCTTCTTGACACACTGCTCGCTTAACCCGGAACCCAGCCACAGCAGTGTGTCGGAGGAAACACAGTACAACTGCCGACCGAAGTCAGCGTGCATGAGCCAGGTCCGCCACAAGGAGTCGCTAGAGCACAATGGGACAAGAACATACCACCCAGCCAAACCCTTCCCTAACCCAGACGACGCTGGGCCAATTGTACACTGCCTCATGGGTCTCTCAGAGCCTGGGATCAAACCCGGGTCTGAGTGATGCCTCTAGCACTGTGATGCAGTGCCTTAGACCGCTGCGCCACTCGGGAAGCCGTTTTGCCCATTCTAAAAATGAACGAAACAGTAACTGAATGACTCAATGCCTGTCTGCCTGCTTTATATAGAAAGCCACAGCCACATGACTGATTGTGGCTCATTCATTGAGTTACAATTGGCTCATTAATTACCCCTCCTCTCCACTGTAACTATTCCCCATGTCACTGCTGTCAATGAGAATGTGTTCTCAGTCAACTTATCTGGTAAAATAAGGGTTAAATAAAGAATAGTCTGGAAAAGAAAACCATTTTTGTGAACAACGTGGTGTACCTAATAAACAGGCCACACCATTGTAACACAACACTCAAGTCCATATAAGAAGGCAAAAAGGAACACACAGTCACACACGATGATGAGTCAGTGCCCAGTGGCAGGGACATTGAGTGGGGTAAGAGCGGTCATCAGAAGGGAGCATAGTGTGCAGTACATAACAAGCAGCCTGGGAACAAGGACATTAGCATGTTTACAGCTTTAACAGACTTTAACTATATAATCTGTATGAGAATAATTTCACATATATCTTACCCATATCACGTAGCATCATATCAAATTGTATTTGTCACATGCTTCGTAAACAGATGTAGACATATAGTGAAATGTTTACTTACGAGCCCTTCTCAACAATGTAGAGAAAAATACAAAAATTATCCCCAAAAGATTGTACACGAGTACTAAATACACAATGAGTAACGATAACTTGGCTATATACTGTACATGGGGTAGCGATGTGGAGGGTTAAGAGGTAGTTGAGATATACAGTATATGTACATATAGGTAGGGATAAAGTGACTAGGCAACAGGTTAGATATTGCATATGGCAGTTCTTAAAACATTTGATGAATAACTAGCTTTATCGGCTCTCTGCTTTTCAGGACTGTTCCTTGAATATTTACAATGTATTAATCTGAATGAGTTTCTATAATCAGGAAAACACATCTACACACACTACATTACAAAGTGACTGTGACTGTCCAACAGTTCATTGCTGAATGACAGAACTATCTAGAGCAGAGTTTCCCAAACTCAGTCCTGGGGTCTCTCCTGGGTGCGTGTTTTGGTTTTTGCCCTAGCACTACACAGCTGATTCAAATATCCAAAACTTGATTTGAATCAGCTGTGTAGTGCTAGGGCAAAAAACTAAACGCGCACCTGGGGGGTGGGGAGTCTATTGAGTCTGTTGCAACCCACTTCAATGTACTGTATCTCATCCATTGTCTAGCTCTTTTGTTATTCAAGCCTTGGATAGATTAGCAGTGGAAGAAGAGATCCTTACTGAATGCTTCCCTCACCTGGCTGTCAGGTAACGGACCACACATTGAGGTGCAGTGTACAGTATACGCAGCTGGACAAGAATAGTTACCATGCTGAGAAACAAAAGGCACCTTGTTTTCATAGTAACCACATGCATGTCTGTAATCCATTAAAAAACAAGAACATTGATTGTCAATGCACATTTCCCTGCAAGGTCTAGAGTAGTATTTGTGGTGAGATCACATCCACTGGCCACAGTCTGTCCCCACAAATAATTTAGTCACTTGTCCTTCACTTGGTCTTCCTCCTCTGTAGCCTTGCCTGCAATTGACCTCTATGCAGGACTAGTGTCTTCTGAACTAGGAAGGGTAACATATACTGCCAATTGGTTGCAAAAGCATGACTAAGATTAATATAATTAGGCCCCATTATCAATATTACTGCTGTTGCAGAAATAAACTATACTCAGGTTATTGGGGTTCAGTGTTCACACTTCAGTACTAAAGAGTACTCCAGAGAAGCACACATGCTACCACCGTGGTTAATTCATTTGCCAGCCAATACCTGTCCTGATCAGTCACTACATTGTTCCTGTTTTGGGGTGTAGCAACCGTACTGAAATCTAATGGCCAATAGCCCAAAGAATGTGTGGGTTCAACCCCCCATGGTTTCACAGCAATGGCTACACATTCTACTGTATCAAAGACATGGTTAAATTATCACTGCTGAAAGTGAACAGAAGACAAAAACAGTGACTTGATTAAACATTTTATTGACTAAATTAAAGTTACACTTTACTGGGCACCTTTACCCCTTTAAAGGGATACTTTGGGATGTTGGCAATGAGGCCCTTCATTTAATTCCCTAGAGTCAGAACTCATGGATGTAACTTAGATGCGTTAAAGCAATGTTTTGAAGTATATGGTATTTACTAGCAACTTCCATTGATTGCACCAACACTCATTAGCATTTGCTTGCCAAACGATCTCCAACTTCCTTCATACTTGTTCAAAGGATTCCACAGTCGGCTGAGGAAGTAGATAAAGGGCCTCATTGCCAAAAACCCAATTATTCCTTCAGTGAAGTGCAGTTGTACTCCCATGCAGAGAGAAGAGGTATGCCTGTGCAAATCATATAGAAATGTGCATCAAACCATAGAGAGACTTGAAACTACCAACAAAGCAGACAGTTAAGTCACTAAGATATGTGAGTCTACAAAAGGACCTGAATGCCAACATTGAGTCCTTTGTTGCACAGCCAGAATAGGTTCAAGTATGGATGGTGTCCCTCTGCAAATGGAACCTCCAAGCCACCATTCTAAAATCATCTGCATGTTAACATAGGAACTCAACTAGCAATAGGACATTGCCAACACCCTCACTATGCCAGATGAGACATTACACCTACGAGATGACTGGGAAATGGGATCGATAACAGCAATTGCAAATCTGGGAAGATGTGTCCAAATAGATTGTGCTAGTCTCACTTGTACCTTTTGGCAATATACAGGCATTACAAACTGCTGTAGTAGTTCAAGGTCTGGAGCAACTCAGCACATTCAAACAGTAGCCACAAAACAAAACAGCTCTCTGGGGTAAAGCAGATTCACGACTACATTCTCTAGCTTTCCTTTATTATACAATCAAAGGCCACTGTTAAAGCATTTACAACTTAAGTATAACAAAATGTAGAACAGCATTAACAAAAATCTCTTCCAGTTGCATTTTATGGCAACTAGTGAAAGTAGTATTTGTACTGTAACATATACACATTAAATATGGTACATCTTAATCCATGCAGTTGCGCACAGCCAGTTGTGTATCATCATGGTATGTTTTCATTTTAATATTTGAAGTGTGTGGGAAGTTGTGACATCAGCCACCAGTGCATTACAGTCCAGGTTGGGAGGAGCGGCACTCCAGGCCTCACTGAACTCAGCCAGACTTGAAGAGGAGGATGGCCACCTGCCCCAAATAGAAGTAGATGAAATGCTTTGTCTCATGAGTGACGTAGCTGCCGAAGTTCCTCCCAACAATGCAATGCCATGTTGGGTTATACTTCTTGTCAAATTCCTATAGGGATTTATAAAAAAACAAAAACAGGGCTTAAGTAATCCATGACTACATGAGGAAGAAATGACCTCATGCAGCCCATGTCATATTTTAAACAGCTTGCGCCATGGAAGACAATTGGAATACACAGGCCAAAGGCAGCAGGCCTGACTGGGTTGATTCTACAGTATGCACATCTCACCTTCTTTATGTAGGCCGCAATGTCCTTCTCTATATTGTACTTCTCCATGGCCTGGGTAGCACAGTCCACTGCATCCTGCTGCATGTCCTCTGACATGTCAGCATTCTTGATTACTGCCTTCCTGTCAGTCATGATGCCTGCAAACAAGAACAAAACGTCACAACTAACGTTGTCACTATAGATACAAAATGACAAGTCTAGTGAAGTGATGAAGCCTGAATTCACAGGCAACTCCGGGGCGGCCGGTAGCCTAATGGTCAGAGCGTTGGGCCAGTAACCGAAAGGTTGCTGGATTGAGTCCGAGCTGACAAGGTAAAGATGTAATTCTGCCACTGAACAAGGCAGTTAACCCACCGTTCCTAGACAGTCATTGTAAATAAGAACGTTCTTAACTGACTTGCCTAGTTAAATAAAGTTAATTTTAAAGATCGCTTGCCCTTTGATCTTCACCGTTAACTAACAGTCTTGTTTACTGTGAAAACCAAAGGACAAGCCAATTAAGTGCTGATACAATGTGACAAACAACTCGGTTCTATCAATGTATACGAATGTACTGGGCTACTTTGCATTTCGACACAAGATTACGTTGTGACAACGACCCTGTGTAGGTTAGGTACAATACGAATAGGCTACGGAGAAACTCGATACAGGTCGAATTAAATTACAAAGGCAAAAATCACATGGCGACATTACATGAATACAATTTGGAATTGGTCCCCTGGATGATGCACAGTTCTAGTCTAGGGCAAACATCAATGTACATTAGCTAGTCGTTAAATTTCTACACAAATCCTTTAGATTGTGGACGATTGAACAGGTCTGAGGGAGATCTGATTCGTGCCAATACCCTGCAGGTGGTAGCGACTGCGCATTAGTTCATAGACTCATCTTTACGATTTAAATCAAAATAGTAAAAGTACGCTACCTTGTATGAGAAACTTCGATTCAATAAAAAATAACCTGAATCACCACCATCCATGCGAGTCAAGTGTGAGTGCGTGTAGGCTACTAAATAAACGTTGTCACTCACCTTGTGTGGGAGATGAAGCTACTTTCCACTTCGCGATCAGGTAACTCACCTTGATGGATATAAAGCTTTGTTTACTTGCTAGAGCGTGCTGCGACAAATTATTTTATAAGCTTTACTCAAAGCAAATATGGGAAACTGCCCTGCAAAATACCTCCCCCGCCCTAACACGCTGCCCTACGCCACTTAGACTGCGATTGGCTGCGCTGCCACCTCTTCTTGTGTTGCGAGCATTTTCTACCAGCTCCTCTCTGCCAGCATCTTATTTCATCCCACAATGCATCGTTGACACTACATGGTGAGGTAGGTAGATAAGACCCCCTGGCAAACTCAGGTGTACCGAGTATTTATGCTCAATGTGTAATCTTATTGTTAGCAGCATCAATTAATGTATGCGTGATATCACATTATCTAGGCTATATTATTACATTGTTGTCTTATCATAGAAATACAATCCATGTTTCTACTGGACTTTATATTGTCTGTGTGAGATGTACACTGAACAAAAATATAAACGCAGCATGTTGTGTTGGTACCATTTTTCATTGAGCTGAAATAAAAAAGATCCCAGAAATTTTCAATACTCACAAAAAGCTTATTTCCTTTATTCGTTTACATCCCTAGTAGTGAGCATTTCTCCTTTGCCAAGATTATCCATCCATCTGACAGGTGTGGCATTTCAAGAAGTTTGTTAAACAGCATGATCATTACACAGGTACACCTTGTGATGGGGACAATAAAAGGCCACTCTAAAATGTGCAGTTTTGTCACAACACAATGCCACAGACATCTCAAGTTTTTCAAGGAGCATGCAATTGGCATGCTGACTGCAAGAGAATGTAATATTAATATTATTTAATTTGTTTTAGAGAATTTGGCAGTACTTCCAACCAGCCTCATAACCGCAGACCATGTGTATGGCGTTGTGTGGACGAGCGGTTTGATGACACCAACGTTGTGAACAGAGTGCCCCATGGAGTTGTGGTATGGGCAGACATAAGCTATGGACAACAAACACAATTACATTTTATTGATGGCAATTTGTATGCACAGAGATAGTGACAATATCCTGAGACCCATTGTCATACCATGCATCCACCGCCATCACCTCATGTTTCAGCTTGACAATGCACAACCCTATGTTTTAAGGATCTGTACACAATTCCTGGAAGTTGGAAATGTCTTAGTTCTTCCATGGTCTGCATACTCACCAGACATCAAGCATGTTTGGGATGCTCTGTGTTGACGTGTACGACAGTATCCCAGTTTCCGCCAATTTCGCAGCCATTGAAGAGTGGAACAACATTCCACAATCAACAGCCAGATCAATTCTATTTTGAATTTTTATTAACCTTTATTTAACTAGGCAAGTCAGTTAAGAACACATTCTTATTTACAATGACAGCCTATAATGGCCTAACCCGGACAACGCTGGGTCAATTGTGCGCCGTCCTATGGGACTCCCAATCACAGCCTGTTGCAATACAGCCTGGACTCGAACCAAGGTGTCTGTGGTGACACCTCAAGTACTGAGATGCAGTGCCTTAGACCGCTGCGCCACTCAGGATCCCAGAGACTGACTGGTTTTCTGATCCATGCCCATACTTTTCAAAGGCATCTGTGACCAACCGATGCATATCTGTGCTCCCAGTCATTTGAAATCTATAGTTTGGGCCTATTTCTATTGACTGATTTCCTTACATGAACTGTAACGCATTAAAATCTTTGAAATTGTTGCATGTTGCGTTTATATTTGTTCAGTATGTAAGCACATCTGCTTGAAATGAAATTTTCCTGAATATTTTACATTTCCTCACTAATGCATACAACTCATAAACAGGTAGTTTTATCACTTATTGACAAGTTTATATTCAGATATTTCATACAACCCATGAGGTCAGTTTCCTGATTAAGCCTAGTCCTGGTCTAAAAGGTGTGGTCAATTCAGAATCTCCATTGAAGTATACTGAACAAAAATGTGAACACATGCAACAATTGCTAAGATTTTACTGAGTTCATAATGAAATCAGTCAATTTAAATGAATTCATTAGGCGCTAATCTATGTATTTCACATGACTGATAATACAGACACGCATCTGTTGGTCAGATAACTTAAAAGGTAGGGCTGTGGATCAAAAAGTCCGTATCTGGTGTGACCACCATTTGCCTCATGCAGCGCAACATTTCCTTTGCATAGAATTGATCAGGCTGCTGATAGTGGCCTGTGGAATGTTCTCCCACTCCTCTTCAGAGGCTGTGCGAAGTTGATGGATATTGGTGGGCACTGGAACACGCTCTCATATACCTCAATCCAGAGCATGCCAAACATGCTCAGAGTGACATGTCTGGTGAGTATAAAGGCCATGGGAGAACTGGGACATTTAACTTCCAGGAATTGTGTAAAGATCCTTGCGACATGGGGCAGTGCATAATTATGCTGAAACATGAGGTGATGGCGGCGGATGAACGGCACAATGGGCCTCAGGATCTAGTCACGGCATTTCTGTTCATTCAAATTGCCATTGATAAAATGCAATTGTGTTCATTTTCCGTAGCTTATGCCTACCCACACTATAACCCCACGGCCAACATGGGGCAATCTGTTCACAACGTTGACATGAGCAAACTGCTCGCCCACTCGGCGCGATCTACTGACAGATTCTCTAAAACACGGAAGGCAGCTTATGGTAGAGAAATTAACATTACATTCTTTGGCAACCGCTCTGGTGGACATTCCTGCAGTCAGCATTCCATTTGCACGCTCCTTCAAAACTTGAGACATCTGTGGCATTGTTTTGTAACAAAACTGCACATTTTAAAGTGGCCTTTTATTGTCCCCAGCATACAGTGCAGCTGCGTGATCATGCAGTTTAAATCATCTTCTTGATATGCCACATCTTTCAGATGGATGATCTTGGCAAATGAGAAATGCTAACAGGGATATAAATAAATTTGTGCACAACAATTAGGAGAAATAGGCTTTTTGTGTATATGTAACATTTCTGGGATCTTCATGAAACCAACACTTCACATGTTGCGTTTTTACTTTCTTTCAGTGTAACTTTAGTCCAGGACTAAGATTAATCTGTGTCCGGGCACCACCCCATGATGTATAATGTAATACATTAGAGTAGATGGTCTACTGGGATATTCTTCAATTTGGCCTCTTATTACATCATAGGGCCATTAAGTTCATATTTTACATGAATTCAAAAGAAAAACAAACTAAAAAACAGGTACGTCTTTTCAGGATTTTATTGAAAATGCTAAACTAAAAGAGTAAATTAAATTTAAGAAAGACAGACTAACTATACTAAATATAATCCCCAACCATCACAAATTTGAATCCCTTATTTACCAGACTCCTACGTCTCCTTCCATTCTTTGATCCAACTTCCTGGTCCTCAGTTTCCTTTTCTTACTCCAAAAACGTAAATAATCCTTATCCATATCCTTTGACTCTGCGCATATTTACCGCTCAAAAATTGAAATAAACTGGGCCATTCAAAAAGTTGCATCTAGGATTCCTTAATTAGTTCAATTGATTTGATTCCTGGAAAATGGATCCCGCTCCAAGCATCCATTCTTGCCTATCCCTTCCCTAAACGCTCCTCTGATCCGGCTCCAAGCATCCATCCTTGCCTATCCCTTCCCTAAATGCTCCTCTGATCCGGCTCCAAGGATTGGGATCCACTGAGCCACTCCTCCAATCAAAACCTTGAAATACCAGGAAAAAAAAATCAGAGGGAAACCATTAGAATCATGTCTGATTTGGGCCCAGCCCACTTCTTATTTTGTGCACTCATGACATGTCACTACTAAAGATCAATTTGAAAATGTCAGTGAGCACCCAAACCATCAAATTCATACTTTAGAAAATGTCTAATATTTCTCAATGTTTAAGCTGAAACAAGCCCAGAGCCCCTGTCTAATATTAAAACAGCATCTATAAAAAATAATATTAGATAAATGGTTCTTATGTAGCATTAAAGTTAAAAAAGGTACATTAAGGACCTTTGTCCTGGCACAAAACCAAAGACATACACTGTTTCAGTGCTAAAAAAGGTTGCCAAACAATAGATAGGGCAGGTATATATATAGGATATAGAAAATTGTGCTACATTCAAGAAACAATCATGCATCCTGTAGCAACGACTTTATCAATAGATGCAAATAATCAATACTAAAGCATACCATTGCCTCGACCTGACTCCTCCTAAGATGTCCTATCCTGATCAAACAAATGAAATGTGCTCCACAACTTTTATTCCAAATCACTCTTTAATCCTTATCTTCAGATGTCTAAAGGAAGACACAAGGGTAAAATACAGTTTAGCAATGAGACTCCCGTCATCTCATGAAAAAGTACATACATTTTCCAACACTTACAAAAACATTGAACTTGTTAAGATCAACATTTTTGAAGTTCAGAGCAATAGGGTTTCAAATGTTGCAACATTTTTGGAGGAAAGACAACAGGTCAATTAAAATGAATTGAGAAAGGAGATCAAAACAAAAGGACTAAAGTAGGGAGGGTTAGGGAGGAAAGGTGACAGGAGGGGATACACCTACATACCAAGACCTTCCACTAGGACATCAGGAGATGGAATGCAAAAATTAAAATCTATAGTTGACTTCTGAAAAACTCAAAAGGAGGTAAAAACAAGTGGAAAGAGGAACTGCTAACAGGGGGATCCACCAAAATGGCAACAGAGTTTAGGAACGGGAGCGAGAGCGGCTATGGCGTGGAGAGTAGCGAGGAGATCCTCTGCCACCACGGGTACCACCACCGCGAGAGTTGCTGCGGCTGCGACTGGCTGCGCTGCGGCTCCTGCTTCGACTGCGGCTCCTGGAACGGGATCTTCCATAGCTCGGGCTGCGGGGACCATCTACTTTCACGCGAACGTATGCGGTCTCTCCCTGGTAGACACACAAAAAGAACTAGACGTTGAAACAAAAAGCATTTCCACCTCAAACGGTTCCTTCCATTGCATCAAAACAAGCCTTAAGTTCTTGAAAGGCTGCACAAGTAGTCACTGAAAATGGGGAGAGGTTGAGGGGAAAGATTCAATGGTGTTGGTAGTCACTTTTACTTACCTTTAACGAAAATATCATCCTATCCTTATAATCAAATCCAATAAAACCTAAAAGCATACCTCGTGTGATCGGAATTTGGTGTTATCCAGCTTTCGAACAGCGTAGGTCATGTCTTCTTTGCGCACAAACTCCACAACCCCAGTTCCATCTCTGAAAACGTCAGCATAACATACATCCCCAGCCTCACGCATGTGATCCTTGAGGTCCTGCCAGCTGCCACTTTGGGGAAGCCCTTTGAAGAGAAGAGCGAATAAATTAGATGTTTTACTCAGTGCTTACTTTCAACACTTTACTGAAATGGTACAAACTTGCTCAATAGATCTGTGGCATAGCAATATAATTCAGAATGTGCACAGACCAACTAAACCAGGCTGGTTCTACACAACCAGAAACAATGAACTAATGTGGAAGGAATGGATATCACTATTTAGCCGACCAAAAAAGACCAGTACTTCTGTCTGGTGAAAAAGGAACTAGCCAATTAGACAGTAGCCTCTGCAGAGTCCCCAACAACCGGATGTTGAGGTTTTCAGGGGAAATGGAAAGAGCACCTGTGACACGACTTCTGCTTTTGGAAGTTAAGGAGACACTCCATCTTGACCACTTCTCCACATTTACTGGATTGGTTGAACAGTGCAGAAGAGATCCTCCCGACAGTTTATTTTCCTTCTTGTCAAGACCTGAGGTGCGTTCAGTACGCTTCAATGCTTGCTACATTCTTGAACAGACTGATGTTTGCTGCGTATGGCGAGTTTTTAAATGGCAGTGGCCATGGGGCGGCAGTGTAGCCTAGTGGTTAGAGCATTGGACTAGTAACCGAAAGGTTGCAAGTTCAAATCCCCGAGCTGACAAGGTACAAAATCTGTCGTTCTGCCCTTGAACAGGCAGTTAACCCACTGTTCCTAGGCCGTCATTGAAAATAAGAATTTGTTCTTAACTGACTTGCCCAGTAAAATAAAAAGGTAATTTTTTTTTTTTAATGTTGACAGCATTCCCTAAACCTTACCAGTTTTTCAACTGGCCGTTCAATACAGCAGGGGACCTGGTTTCAGGTGGTTCTTTTACACCTGCTACATTAAAGTAGGTTAATCTGGCAGTAACACAGGGAGTCTATTTGTTAGTTAAATAGAGAAGACCACCAGCACAGTGTCATTGAAACATTAAAGACTGGTAAATTATCAATTGCACAGTGTGGTAGTGCAACCAATGATGTATATAAACCCAACACACATTACACTAGGGTGTTAAGTGACAAAACAAACAATGGACACTAGGCGAGAACTCTACAAAACTGCAATAAATCAAATATATTGTCACTCATTTCAATAAATGTGGTCATCAAAATATAGAAATAATTTGAAAACATGAATTTTGAATGAGCCCAAATGTAAAGTAAGTGCTGTGCTTAGAACGTTCAATTCTGTGGGACAGCATTAAAAAAAAAAAAAAAATGGAACTCAATCTGAGCGTTCATATTTGCTCTTTGCGATGGGTATTCCTCACTACCAGAGTAAGATTGATGTGACTTTGTATTGCCAACAAGTATGGGAATGTCCTGAGGGTGTTTTACAGTCAGACGTCCTTGGACTGCAATTTAAGGTTAAACGTTTTTCCTTCCTCTTCAGTCATTCCACAATGGTCTCAGACTAGACTTAACATAGTGAATGTAAATACAGGACACTCAAATTAGTATGATATGTTACATTTGGTTCTTAAGGCATAACAGAAAGGAGGATGGTTGGTCGGGGTGGATGGGTGAGCGTATAACGTGAACATCTAGCAACCTAAAGGTTGCATTTTCGAATCTCATCAAGGACAACTTTAACTAGTTACTTTGTAACTATACTGAACAAAAATAAACACAACATGCAGTGTTGGTCCCATGTTTCATGACCTGAAATAAAAGATCCCAGAAATGTTCCATATAAACAAAAAGTACATTTCTCTCAAATTGTGCACAAATTTGTTTACATCCCTGTTAATGAGCATTTCTCCTTTGCCAAGATAATCCATCCACTTGACAGGTGTGGCATATCAAGAAGCTGATTCAACAGCATGGCCATTACACAGGTGCACCTTGTACCATGGGACAATAAAAGGCCACTAAAATGTAGTTGTCACAACGCCACAGATGTCTCATGTCGAGGAAATGTGCAATTGGCATGCTGAATGCAGGAATGTCCACCAGAGCTGTTGCCAGATAATTTAATGTTCATTTCTATACCATAAGCCACCCCCAACATCGTTTTAGAGAATTTGGCAGTACGTTCAACCGAACTAACCATGGCAGACCACGTGGAAACAAGCTAGCCCAGGACCTCCACATCCAGCTTCTTCACGCACGGGAGCATCTGAGATCAGCCACCCGGACCTCTGATGAAACTGAAGAGTACGTGTGTCTGTAATAAAGCCCTTTTGTAGGGGAAAACCTCATTTGGAGTGGGTGGGCCTCCCAGGCCCAGCCATGGCTGTGTCTTTGCCCAATAATGTGAAATCAATAGATTAGGGCCTAATTTATTGATTGAAATTGACTTATTTCCTGATATGAACTGTACCTTAGTAAAATCATAGAAGTTGCATTTATATATTTCTTCAGTACACTTAGCATGTTAGCTAACCCTTACCTTAACCCCTTGAGCTAGCTAACGTTAGTCACCTAGTCAATGTTAGCAACAACAAATTGGAATTCTTAAGATATCATACATTCAGCAAATTCTTAACATTGTACATTTTGCAATCTCAACACTCACAAATTGCAATTCGTAACATACAGAACCAGTCAAAAGTATGGATACACCTACTCATTCAAGGGTTTCTCTTTTTTAATATTTTTTTTTTACTAAACTTAGCAACTCCCGCAGGTGTGATGTTTGGATGTACCGATCCTGTGCAGGTGTTGTTACATGTGGTCTGCCACTGCGAGGATGATCAGCTGTCCGTCCTGTCTCCCTGTAGCGCTGTCTTAGGCGTATCACAGTAAGGACATTGCAATTTATTGCCCTGGCCACATCCTCATGCCCCCTTGCAGCATGCCCAAGACATGTTCACGCAGATGAGCAGGAACCCTGGGCATCTTTCTTTTGGTGTTTTTCAGTAGATAGGACACTAAAGAGGCCTAAGTTTTCATAACTGTGACCTTAATTGCCTACCACCTGTAAGCGGTTATTGTCTTAATGACCGTACCACAGCTGCATGTTCATTAATTGTTTATGGTTCACTGAACAAGCATGGGAAACCGTGTTTAAACCCTTTACACTGGGGGGGTATTTGGATTTTTACAAATTATCTTTGAAAGACAGGGCCTTGAAAAAGGGATATTTTTTTGTTTGTTGCGGAGTTCATTTTCTACATTGTAGAATAATAGTTTAGACATCAAAACTATGAAATAACACAATATGGAATCATGTAGTAATCAAAAGTGTTGAACAAATCAATATATTTCATATTCTTCAAAGTAGCCACCCTTTGCCTTGATGACAGCTCTACACACTTTGCATTCTCTCAACCAGCTTCACCTGGAATGCTTTTCCAACAGTCTCGAGGGAGTTCCCACATATGCCGAGTACTTGTTGGCTACTTTTCCTTCACTCTGCTGTCCAATTGGGTTAAGGTTGGGTGATTGTGGAGGCCAGGTCACCTGATGCTGCACTCCATTAAGCTCCTTCTTGGTCAAATAACCCTTACACAGCCTGGAGGTGTGTTTTGGGTCATTGTCCAGTTGAAAACAAATGATACTGGGACTAACTGCAAACTAGATGGGATGGCGTATCGCTGCAGAATGCTGTGGTAGCCACGCTGGTAAAGTGTCATCGGCAAAACACCATCACACCACCTCCTCCATGCTTCACGGTGGGAACCACGCATGCAGAGATCATCTGTTCACCTACTCTGCGCCTCACAGACAAGGTGGTTGGAACCAAAAATATTACATTTGGACAGATTTCTCTAAAGTCCATTGCTTGTGTTTCTTGGCACAAGCAAGTCTTATCGGTGTCATTTAGTAGTGGTGTCTTTGCAGCAATTCGACAATGAAGGCCTGATTTGCGCAGTCTCATCTGAACAGTTGAGACGTGCGTTACTTGAACTCTGAAGCATTTATGTCAAATGCAATCTGAGGTGCAGTTAATTTCAGATTTCCGAAGCTGATAACTAATGAACTTATCCTCTGCAGCAGAGGTAACTTTGGGTCTTCCTTTCCTGTGGCGGTCCTCATGAGCCAGTTTCATCATAGCGCTTGATGTTTTTTACGACTGCACTTGAAGCTTTTCGGTATTGACTGACCTTCAGGTCTTCAATAATGATGGACTGTCGTAGCTCTTTGCTTATTTGAGCCTATCTTGCCACAATATGGACTTGGTCTTTTACCAAATAGGGCTATCTTCTGTATAACAACTAGGTCTAAAAATTTATCGGCCTTACCGATTTAATTAGGGCCAATTTCAAGTTTATAACAAATCGGTAATCTGCATTTTTGGACACCGATTACATTGCATTCCACGAGGAAACTGCTTGGCAGGCTGGCCACTTGTTACGTGAGTGAAGCAAGGAGCCAAGGTAGTTGCTAGCTAGCATTAAACTTATCTTATAAAAAAACAATCAATCTTCACATAATCACTAGTTAACTACACATGGTTGATGATATTACTAGGTTAACTAGCTTGTCCTGTGTTGCATATAGTCAATGTGGTGCCTGTTAATTTATCACCGAATCACAGCTTACTTCGCCAAACGAAGTCAGGGTACATGCAACAGTTTGGGCCGCCTGGCTCGCTGCAAACTAATTTGCCAGAATTTTACATAATTATGACATAACATTGAAGGTTGTGCAATGTAACAGCAATATTTAGACTTAGGGTTGCCACCCGTTTGATAAAATACAGAACGGTTCCATATTTCACTGAAAGAATAAACATATAGTTTTCGAAATGATAGTTTCCATATTAATGACCATTGGCTCGTATTTGTGTTTGTTATATTATAATTAAGTCTATGATTTGATATTGATAGAGCAGTCTGAGCGGTGGCAGGCAGCAGCAGGCTCGTAAGCATTCATTCAAACTTGACTGTGTTTGCCAGCAGCTCTTAGCAATGCTTGATTACAGCGCCGTTTATGACTTCAAGCCTATCAACTCCTGAGATTAGGCTGGCAATACTAAAGTGCCTATTAGAACATCCAATAGTCAAAGGTAAATGATATACAAATGGTAGAGAGAGAAATAGTCGACGCATCATAATACCTACAATAACTGCAACCTAACATTTCTTTACTGGGAATATTGAAAAAAAACAGCTTTCATATGTTCTGAGCAAGGAACTTAAACGTTAAGCTTTTTATTTGATTTTTACAGGGCACATATTGCACTTGTACATTCTCCAACACTGTTTTTGCATTATTTAAACCAAATTGAGCACGTTTCATTATTTATTTGAGCCTAAATAAATAAAATCGATGTATTATATTAAATTAAAATAAAAGTGTTCACTCAGTGTGGTTGTAATTGTCATAATTTCAAATATCAAAAAATTGCCCGATTAATCGGTATTGGCCATCCAACAAAATCGGTATCAGCGTTGAAAAATCATAATCGGTCGACCTCTAATACCAACCCTAAAGTGTCACAACACAACTGATTGGCTCAAACACATCGAGGAAAGAAATTCCACAAATTAACATTTAACAAGGCACACCTGTTAATTGAAATCCAATCCAGGTGACTATCTCATGAAGCTGGTTAAGAGAATGCCAATTATGTGCAAAGTTGTCATCAAGGCAAAAGGTGGCTGGCTACCTTATAGAATATATTTTGACTTGTTTAACACTTTTTTGGTTACTACATGATTCCGTGTGTTATTTAATAGTTTATGTCTCCACTATTATTCTACAATGTAGAAAAGTCAAAATAAAGGAAACCCCTTGAATGAATAGGTGTGTCCAGACTTTTGACTGGTACTGTATGTTAACAATATGTCCACCTTATTTTAAAATGGGCCTACCATCCTGTTTTTTAATTTAATTTAATTCCATATAGTAATTTGCGTAATATGTACCTATTTTGCATAAAGTCGTATAAAAATTTGATTCTAATACATGAAATTGGTGCAAACGTACTTTTGCACCAAGATTTGTTAATATGACCACCCTACCTTAACTTTTGGTCTTAAATTACTGTAATTGTGTACTGACTCATTTGCATAATATCAGTTTAATTGCACACATTTTACATGTATTTGAATCAACTCTGATTTATTGATTTAGCCCTTATTTAACTTGGCAAGTTAAATTCTTATTTACAATGACGGCCTACACTGGCCAAACCCAACGACGCTGGGCCATTTGGGAGTCCTATAGGGCGGCACACAATCACGGCCTGTTGTGATACTGCCTGGATTCGAACCAGGGTGTCTGTGGTGACGCCTCAAGCAATGACGTGCAGCGCCTTAGACCGCTGCGACACTCCCTACTGAAAATGACATATTTGGCCACCCTACCTTGAGAGATATATAGGGCAAAACCTGTTGAAATATAGACTAAATACAGATGGATTTGAGGCCATTATTGATTTGGGATTAACAATGACCAGTCCACAACCTTTTTCGATCACTTGTAAATGAGATCTCAGCAATTGTAAATCCCTAACCTCATAAAATAGTGTTCCTGAGAAGCATGTCTATAAAATTGAGTACAAAGTATAATACCAAAAGCAGTTTCATTTTGACCCTAGTTACATGACTCACCTGAGACAATGACCCTATACTCGGAGCGTCTGGATGGCGGCCCGTATCTGCCTCTAGGAGCGCCACCAACCCCCCACCACCACCACCACCACCACCACCAAAGCCGCCTCTCCCCCCACCCCTTCCGCTCCGAGGGAATTCAACTCGCAGCCGATAACCGTCGTAGTCATAGCCGTCTCGTCCGTACACTGCATCGTCTGCGTCCCTGAAAAAGTGATAATAGAAAAGTATTGCTAAACAATCGTCCACACAGCACTCTGCGGTGTGCCTCATTAGCATATTATATGTTACCAGTAATTAACCCCGGCCCAACTTAACTCCACGATTTACGATGATAAATCTTGGGAGTTTGGTCGGCTAGCCACAAACAAAGACACCTTCACAACATGTAAATGCCGAAACGGAAGCAACTAGCTATCAGGCCAATTGATGTTACTGTACATTCCTAAAACGAAAATAGATAGTTACGGTAGAAACATGAGCAGAGAAGATTCACGTTGTCGCATGAGCAGATAACGTTAGAGCAGTGCACGAGTTGCTAACAAGCTAGCCTTTAACGTTAGCTACCTGGGATCTTCAAATTCGATGAAGGCAAAGGGAGGTCCCCCTCTCCGATTTTTCAAATCAATGTCTCGAATAGCTCCGTATTTGTAGAACACGTCCTCGACATCTTTAGTGCGAATATCAGGAGGTAGATTTCCGACATAAATTCGACAATCGTTATTTCCTGCGGGGCCTCGCACGACGCCTCCCGACATGTTAGCTAGCAAGCTAACGTTAGCTAGTTTATTTTAGCGGTAGGTTGAAATAAAAAGCGATTTCGCAAGACGGTATTCAAGTATATCACCGCCGATTAGAAATTCATTTGAGTATAGTACACAAACACTGCTGAAAACACGAAATAAGGTATCACTCGCGCTTAAAGTTCTGTACTAGATAGCTACACTTCTCCCCGTTCAGAATCGCGCTTCTCCGCGAGGGCATTCATGAACACCAGAAATGTGCTCAGTAGAGAGCTAGAAATGGCTACGTCCGCCAAATAAAATAGTCCACGGTAATACAATCTGTAAAAGAGACCTGGGTCTCAGTATGCCTCCCTTACAGAATACATGTCAAATAAATTAACGCATGTGTGTGATATTGGTATGATTACGCGAATAATTTCAGGTGAGCAGATTCTTAGATTATGATTGTTTGGACATTTTCATCTTGCAATTTGAAATCATCATTATTTCTAATTTGGCTTTATGAGTAGTGTCCAGCAACCTATTATTATAGGTAGACGGCCTACACCAATAATAGTGACTTCACAAGTGAGTGTGCATCTAAAGTATACAGACACTACATTGATTATGAATTAGGACCTTGGAGCCTAATATACTATATCAACAACCTCTCCCTCAACGTGATCAAGACAAAGGACATGATCGGGGACTACAGGAAAAGGAGGGCCAAGCATGCTCCCATTGTCATTGATGGGGGCTGTAGTGGAGCAGATTGAGAGCTTCAAGGTCCTTGGTGTCCGCATCACCTATTATCATGGTCCAAACATACCAAGACAGTCGTGAAGAGGGCACGACAACACCAATTCCCCCTAAGGAGACTGAAAAGTTTTGGCATGTCCTCTGATCCTCAAAAAGTTCTACAGCTGCACCATCGAGAGCACTGGTTGCATCACCTCCTGGTACGGCAACTGCTCGCATTCTGACTGCAAGGGGCTACAGGCCAGTACATCACTTGGGCCAAGCTTCCTGGCATCCAGGACATCTATACCTGTCAGTGGAAGGCCCTAAAAATTCCCAAAGACTCCAGCCACCCTAGCCATGCCGCACAGCAAGCGGTACTGGAGTGCGAAGTCTAGGTCCAAAAGGCTTCTTAACAGCTTCTACCCCCAAGCTATAAGACTGCTGAACAGCTAATCAAATGGCTACTCTGACTATTTGCTTTGACCCACCTCCCTTTTTTACACCGCTGCTACTCACTGTTTATTATCTATGCATAGTCACTTTACCTACTGTACATGTACATATTACCTTAATTACATCGACAAACCTGTACCTCCACACATTGACTTGGTACCGGTACCCCCTGTATATAGCCTCATTATTGTTATTTTATTGTTTCTCTTTTATTTTTTTACTTTAGTTTATTTAGTAACATTTTTCTTAACTCTTATTTTTCTTAAAATTGCATTATTGGTTAAGGTCTTGTAAGTAAGCATTTCACAGTAAGGGCTACACCGAAAACGTGGATGTCGATTAAGAGCCCCCCGCACTTCTCTAATTCAGAAGACTTCTCTAATGCAGAAGACACATTTCAGTTGAACAACTGACTAGATATCCCCTTTTCCCTTGCCTGATGTATTTGTCACACGTGACAAATACAACTTGATTTGATCATCAACTACAATGTTTGGGCCAGTAGATGGTGCCATGGAACAACGTATATGAAAGCAAATCAGACAAGCTACAAAGAGCCAACTAGTTTATGGGTGAGGATAAATTAAGAATATTTTCCAGATACACTACCGTTCAAAAGTTTGGGGTCACTTAGAAATGTCCTTGATTTTGAAAGAAAAGCAATTTTTTTGTCCATTAAAATAACATAACCTTTTTCAGAAATACAGTGTAGACATTGTTAATGTTGTAAATGACTATAAAATGGAATATCTACATGTAGGTGTACAGAGGCCCATTATCAGCAACCATCACTCCTGTGTTCCAATGACACGCTGTGTTAGCTAATCCAAGTTTATAATTTTAAAAGGCTAATTGATCATTAGAAAACCCTTTTGCAATTATGTTAGCACAGCTGAAAACTGTTGTACTGATTGAAGAAGCAATAAAACTGCCCTTCTTTAGACTAGTTGAGTATCTGGAGCATCAGCATTTGTGGGTTCGATTACAGGCTCAAAATGGCCAGAAATAAAGCACTTTCTTTTGAAACTTGTCAGTCTATTCTTGTTCTGAGAAATTAAGGCTATTCCATGCGAGAAATATGAAGCTGTAGGTTGAGGACTTGTGAGGCGTCTGTTTCTCAAACTAGACACTCTAATGTACTTGTCCTCAGTTGTGCACTGGGGCCTCCCACTCTATCTATTCTGGTTAGAGACTGTTTGCGCTGTTTTGTGAAGGGAGTAGTACACAGCGTTGTACGAGATCTTCAGTTTGTTGGCAATTTCTAGCATTGAATAGCCTTAATTTCTCAGAACAAGAATAGACTGACGAGTTTCAGAAGAAAGTGCTTTGTTTCTGGCCATTTTGAGCCTGCAATCGAACCCACAAATGCTGATGCTCCAGATACTCAACTAGTCTAAACTAGTCCAGTTTTATTGTTTCTTCAATCAGAACAACACTTTTCAGCTGTGCTAACATAATAGCAAAAGGGTTCTCTAATGATCAATTAGCCTTTTAAAATGCTAAACTTGAATTAGCTAACACAACGTGCCATTGGAACACAGGAGTGATGGTTCCTGATAATGGGCTTCTGTACGCCTACGTAGATATTACATAAAAAGTCAGCCGTTTCCAGCTACAATAGTCATTTACAAGATGAACAATGTCTACACTGTATTTCTGAACAATTTTATGTTATTTTAAAGGACAAAAAATGTGCTTTTCTTTAAAAAAACAAGGACATTTCTAAGTGACCCCAAACATTTGAATGGTAGTGTAGGTATTCTGTTAAAGTCAAGAACTGGTTAACATTCTCAGAGTTTAACCCTATGGTAGAAAATAATCTAAAAATAGTGCAATGTGTAGGTAGGCCTACTCTTCGGTGCAGTTACAACAAATCAAAAAATGATGACTAGGCCTAATCTCTCCTGGACAGACTATGGAGCATGAGCATCTGACCAAATTACGGGATATTTTAATTATGGTGTAACCGAGATTAATTAATGAGAAATAAAACCAGAATTCTCAGATTGTTTCAACTGAACTTAATTTATTGCCATTATGATTTACTTTTGCACGACAGTATTTGATACATCACTTGCATAGAGAACAATACTTAGCTAAATCACAAAAATAACATTTTACACCTAACATTATTTACTGTAAGTCCAGCTGTCCATTAGTTCATCCAAAATGAGAAGTCTTTGGAACTCTGTGCCACTATGAAAGAACACCCAATTTCTACAAACTAGTGTCTTCACACAGCTATTTTGTTTAGACACACATCTCTAATACACAGCCTGAATGTGGAATGGCAGCATGGTTTCTTAAAAAAAAAACTGGAGTTCTCCATTCTCATCACACACAATAGGCCTACACCACACACCCTATCTGACGCTTATCCGAGTATGCAGCAGTTTGGAAGGTGGCTTTACATGGCAAAAGATCATTCTGAATCTCATCGAAATATGTAATGAAACAACCAAACATCAATTAAGTTTCACTTTCCTACTACCACAAGAACATGTTGTCATCTCAAAGGTTACAATAATATTGTTGAAAGTGTCTAATCAAAGGCCATCCTTCAATGACTAATTTCATTAGACCCTTATATCTAGTGTGTCTAATGTCTAGTTTGAATTACCAGTGTGTACATTCAAATAACTATAATATAACTCCTAGAATACAGATTGTAGATAGCATATGCCTGCGATTGGCCAATTGGTATGTCAGTGACAGCGGACTATGCTATTGGTTGGCCAAAGCTGGAATCACTGGCTCATTAGTATGCATGATTGGCCACATAGATCTGGTCGGATTCACTGTCCCCGCCACCAGTGTACTTCCCCTGACAGGCCAGGCCATTCACCTGATAGTAAGAGAAAGGGGGTGGGGGTATGAGGGGCAAACACACAAACACTGTTAGGAGCAAACTCACTTAATGTCAACTGAAAACATAGATCACTTCCTCAAATGACCGTTCCACATTTGAGAAATTGTGAAATGTTCTTAATAGCATTGTCCAGTTTTATTAAAAACAATATTAAGAAGAAATATGTTCCTCAACAATGCTTTCGTGCTAAAAGACGAATGCCAGGTTGATTAAGAGTCTGAAAACAAAGTGATGTACATGCCTCTGCTCGCTTGATAAACTGCTCAGTTGCAGCACTCTCATTCTCTTTATGTCCCCGCCAGGTTTTGAGTGCGGACACCTGCAGGGCTCGGCCGTACGAGAAGGTGAGGGTCCAGGGCTTCACCAGGGAGCAGTTGTTGATGGCATTCAGGTGGACAGAGGCCTCCTCTTCACTCTGACCCCCAGAGAGGAACGTCACTCCTGCACACACAGAAAACAAATAGAGTGAACAGTCAATGGATTTCTATCAGCACCATAAGTGCTTTACAAACTGCCAATAAATTAACCTATGTTCAATATGCCAAATCACTGGAATTGTGACTGAATCTGACACTAGTACTGTATATACCCTCTTTCTGAACTTCTCTGAGAGGCCAATGGCCTATGACCCTACCCGTGACAGCAGGAGGGACGGTGCGGCGCAAGGCAGTGACTGTTGCCATGGCGACCTCCTCTGCGCTGTATTTTGTGGGGCAGCTGTGGCCAGGAGTGGCCATATTGGGCTTGAGCAGAGTGCCCTCCAGGTACACATGATGGTCAGACATGGCCTTGTACAATGCAGCTAGGACCTGCACAACATGGGGAACACATGGAACATAATAAACTGGCAATGTTAGAAATACATATTACACACTAACAGGTTACAAGTTGGGGTACGGTCCCACCTTCTCTGTGACATACTGACAACGCCTCAGATCATGATCTCCATCAGGCAAAATCTCTGGCTCCACAATAGGCACAATCCCATGCTGGGTGACAGAAAAGGGACATAATTAGCATTATGATTAGAAGGTGATGCTGATGTTACGTACTGCAATTATAATATTTTCTCATACCTGACATTGTGCCTTTACACTGCGTTTGCGGAGTTCTTACCTGCTGGCAAATGCTTGAATATCGAGCCAGAACATTTGCATTCTCTTCAATGGACAGTTTAGAGGGGGTGGCCTCACTGATCTTGAACACACAGCGCCACTTAGCAAAGTTTGCCCCGTCCTTCTTATACTGAGCACAGCGTTCTGAGAGCCCATCCAGTCCTACAGGATGAGAAAGAGATGAATAAGGCTGTAAAGGATTGGGATTCACCAGTGAGTGGCAGACTACATTTTGTAATTGTCAAATTCAGATAGTTTTGATGATCAGATTGAGTGGAACCCGAGGGGTCTCTGCCCTACCCTGAGTGGTAGATTCTCCATTGGTTCCTGCCAAGGGGACAACACCCTTGTCAACCTGAAGAAAAGGAGGTAGAGCAGATAATAAAATACAAATGACAATGGTCAATCCTCCCCTTCACACTGATCTTCTCTTTGTATTAAAGCCAGCTCATTTTCATCTAGATGGTGTTGATATTAATAGCAGCTATTCTATCCATAGCACTGCCATCCATCAGGGGTAGAACTCCTGATCAGAGTGTATCTGTACTACCCTTTGGTCTCCATAATGTTGAAACCTGCTCCCTTGCTGCGACTGTCCATTGGAGCATATCAAGTAGCCTTATGCTCCACATTCTCATTCATTCCTTCCGTCACTAATGTTATATACAGTAGAAGTAAGGTCAAGACGTATTCTTGCCCAAGCTAGAGACCAGAGACATAAAACATACTTCAGATATCACCATTGGCCCTTTTGAACCCTGTGCTCATACATTACCTTGATGCCCACAGTGATGCCCCTGTCCTTGATCATCTTGACGAAGGGCGTGCCGTCGTCAGCGTGTTGGTACAGCGTTTCGTGGAAGAAAATGACTCCTCCGATGCAGCTGTTGATGCGGTCATCAGCACTGAAGAGGATCTGGCGGTACTGCCGGCGGTTCTCCTCAGTGTTCTCAACCCCTATCTGGTTAAGGCGCTTTGCCATGCTGCCTGTTTCCAGGAACATTAGAAAAAGCATGTTCACAGTCTGGTAAACCTACAATTATAAAAACTAAATAATCTATTGGACACCATCCTGTACCACTGCTTTGTAGAGGGTTCTGTCAAGCACCACTGGAAATGAAGATTTGTCTAATAATAATTTGTCTAATAATTTTCATTATGATGGTTTTCCAATGCATAGAGAAGATGCAGAGCTCCTTACTGACCCACAGACTCATCAGCAGCCAAGATGCCCTTCCCTGGAGTGACGATACGGAGGGCAATCTCCTGGAGCTCCCTCTTCTGACCACTGGAGAGGGCTGGGAACTGGTGCGTCATCCTGAGAGATGGTCGATCACACAACCTGCATAGGGATATCATTAGATATCAGATCTTGCACATCTTTGCTGGTCTAAATTGATCAACATTCACTCAGGGAAATATTTAGCTAGAGACATAGATCAACAGTAGGGGCATATCTCTCCCATCCAATGGAGTAAAATACTTAAGTAAAAATACTTTAAAGTACTACTTTAGTAGTTTTGGGGAGTTTCTGTACTTTACAATTTATATTTTTGACAACTTTTACTTTTACTTCACTACATTCCTAAATAAAATGTTATTTTTACTCCATACATTTTCCCTCACACCCAAAAGTACTTGTTACATTTTGAATGTTTAGCAGGACAGTAAAATGGTCTAATTACATGTACTTATCAAGAGAACACATGGTTATCCCTACTGCATCTGATCTGGCAGACTCACTAAACAAAAATGCATCGTTTGTAAATTATGTTGGAGTGTGACCCTGGCTATCCGTAAATGTTAAAAACAAGAAAAGGGTGCCGTCTGCTTTGCTTAATATGAGGAATTTGAAGTAATTATACTTTTACTTTTGATACTTAAGTATATTTTAGCAATTATATTTCGTTTTCATACTTAAGTATATTTAAAACCAAATACTTTTACACTTTTTACTCAAGTAATATTTTACTGGGTGCCTTTCACTTTTACTTGAGTCATTTTCTATTCTATTCTTTACTTTTACTGGAGTCATTTTCTATTCTATTCTTTACTTTAACTGGAGTCTGAGAATTGGGTACTTGTTTCACCACTGCTCACATCCTCTGAAATCCCAGTGATTTTGGCTGAGTGACTGTCCTTATTGGCACATTGTCAGCTGGGATTAGGGATGTGTGGACCTTTGTGCTGACTATGCAGCCCACCAAACAAATAGCCCAGGAGGCACAAGAAAGGTGAGGGAATTCTGTCAGTCCAAACCAGAGAGTTTTTCATAAATATTACCCTGGTTCTGTGTAGCTGTAGTAGCAACATCAAATTGGCAAGTGAAAAAAAACAACTTAGGAGGTAATAATACATCAAATTCACATAGAGACGATACATTTCTACTGTATGAGTACTATTTATTGAGAGCAGAAGGCCCCTAATCACGCTTCCCACTTGCTGATGTAGCAGCGCTGACTACAGTGATCTGTGGGGTAGCACAATGCATTTGTTGATTCATGCATTCATATCACATCCCTTGATAGTGGGTATGGCAAATCACCATGTCAACACAGACCCTCAGCTTTCGCACTCCACTGTCTACAATAACCAAGGAAAAATAAAACAATAGCCAGTAAATAAAAGTAAATCTACCACTTATCATCATGTCACTCCAATCCAGTCTTTTAATTTGGTTTAGTAAATTGGAAGACAATAACAATCCATTGTAATATCTTTAGTTTTCCAAATAAAACATAAAAAACATTACTTTAATAGCATCATCCGAATCTCTGTGTGCCACTCGTCCAAAAGTTGAACATTTATAGTAGCTCAATATCATTGTCTCTATCCTGTTTACTAAAGCTTGCTGAAATTAAAAGTAAATGTAAAAAAAACTTAAGAACCTTACCTGACAAGATGCTAATTCAGAATTCACTTTTTTCACTGCAGAAGTGATAGCCACTGCGCTGTCTGACAGACTGCTGCTCCCTTGTATCCCACTCAGCTCTGTGACCTCCAAAACCAACACCTCTAGGGCGGGGCTTAATGACAGGGTGGGGCTTGTTGATGTATAATAAATAAATATGGATGAATACATTCAACAAGAGGAGGCTGTTGGGAGGAGCTATAGGAGAACAGGCTTATTGTAATGGCTGGAATGGCATCAATGGAACGGAGTCAAACAAGTTATTGTGATGTGTTTGATACCATTACATTGATTCCCATCCTCCTGTAGCTCCTCCTACCAGCCTCTTCTGCATTCAACATAAACTTATCCATCATTCCAAGTCTTTACAATAATAATGATACACTTGTTTTGCAGGTACAGTTGTCCCAATGGCAGTTGTCCCAATGGCAGTTCAATCAATAGTTCAGTGGATGAAACAAAGCTAATTAATCATTCCAAACAACAGTTTTGTGTTTCTCTACATTGTTTTCACATAGAAGTTAGATTTCAAGAAGCCTGGCTACTTAAAACAGCCCCATTTGTGTACACCCAGGTTCATTGCAGTATGTTGGCCCAATAACGCTTTTTTTTTAAAGCTATAATAACTCTGAACCCTTCAGCGCAACCTCATTTAAGTGTTAAACCAATTTGCTCACTATTTTCCTCTAATTAGTTGAAGTCATAGACGTATATAATTAGGTTGAATTATGCCTTAGGCACATTTCTGAATCTCTTGGCAATTCAGACCTCCCCCTAAGACCCAGAAGAAAAGCTCTGTCTCAGAGCAATTCAAACATCCCTATGCATATCTGCATTATGCATTAGTAGTAAATAATGTGTATTAGTAGGTTCAGAAATAGTGTTTCCAGGTTTCCAGTGGATGGAAATGATGAAATATAGAACTGTGACATAGATAAGAGAGAAATGGTTTCAGAATTTTTTTTTTTTATGTGAACAAGATATAACAACAATCAATGTTTGAGTAGTTTACATAGGTCGATAATCAGGTCCATCACATGAAGATCAACAGTGATAGGCTACATTGTCTTTATGGTGGCATTTTCAGTTGTTACATTTCCACTTGAAGTGGTTGGATAAAATGCATATGTAATTATATAAAGAATGACATGCATTTGACAGTAAATACTTAATTCAATCATGCAGGCATTATATAAATTCTCTTCAAGTGTTTGAATTTTATCCTTTATTTGGCAAGTTGAATATCTCCCATTTTCTATATAGAAATGAGAAAATATGTGTTCCCACTTTTCTAAGATATATCACTTGTTCTAGTGTTATTTTATGGGACTTCTCCATCCCTCCCTCCATAATTGTGTCAGTGTGCTAGAGGTGTCTACCAATGTAAAGATGTGGGTCACTGGACTAACACCACAGACATACTGTACCAGACCTGTTTAAGACAAGGGCCTGAAGGGGAATTCATTGTCAGACCACAGAGAGAGGAGCCCACTACACCTTCCTATTCAGGAGACATTTTAGGAAGATGACTGGGACTTGTGCTTAGATTATATTTAGCCGTCTCCATTGGGGCAGTAGCTATTTTTTTCTGTTCGAACCTAATTAAAACATTTAATGACGATGCTTTATCTGGTCTTCAATTTTTACATCCTATTAGGTTGCTCCCTTAAGGATTTCTCTGTGATCTCAGAGTTTTACCAAATAGGTCACCGTCACACCAAGGTCTTGGAAAAAAGTTGGTGTTGTGTATCCAGGTGTAGTGCAATATAAATACTGTACAGTATGTCTTAACATAATATATAAAATATGCCATTTAGCAGATGCTTTTATCCAAAAGGACTTACAGTAGTGTATCATCCATACATTTTCATATGGGTGGCCTGGGCCCCAGCAGGAATCGAACCCATGACCGTGACGTTGCAAGCTCCATGAACCACACGAATTTCAGAGGAAAAACCATTTGAAATACCCAATGAATGATACTCTGTAAGATGTAACAGAAAGCCTCCTCTTGTATTGTACTGGCTCAAACATGTGTATGTTCTCTGCTGTCATGACTGATGATCAGGTGTCTGAAGTGACTCAGGCTTTATACCTGGAACAGCTAACATCATCTAACCTAAAAAACCTGTGGAACTTATCAACTCTTTTTTAACACTTCAAGTGGCTCCAAAGAAGAGGCTATGCTTAAACGTTCGTATTTGCTTTGATATTTCTCCTAGTATATCAATGACAGGAGACAACTCCATCGTGAGTTTATAGGGGTTTTCATTATTCAGCTGTTACTGTGGTTGGGTAAAACACATCAAACATTAGTGAAATCTAATGAGAAATGGGTATACAGCAAGACTTCGTGAACAGTCAAAGGCATTGTGATCAGTCACACAACAGTCAATCAAATAATTGATGGCCTAGGCAATCAAACATAAAATTACACAGAAGAAAACGTTGTTAAAAAAATATATGTGAACAGATTTTCAGGAAAATAGAGATATTTTTATATAAATGTAATGACAAAGGTAAAAGGTCAAACATGCAGGTGGTTGATCCACATTTTAAAATAGTGTGCTGTTACAGGCAGTGCCTTGAGAGGCTTTGAGTTTCAGTACTGTTAATCTCAATGGGAAATATAATTGTTATAAACCCTTTTTGGTAAATGGTGGTTTTCAGTGTATTAAAGCTCATCTATATTTATCACTCCATTAAATGGGTATGCAAAGAGGTATACAGAGGAAGAGAGGGAGCCAAATAGGTAAAGTAAATAAAGAAAACACAGTCGTGGTCAAAAGTTATGAGAATGACACAAATATAGATTTTCACAAAGTCTGCTGCCTCAGTTCATATGATGGCAATTTGCATATACTCCAGAATGTTATGAAGAGTGACCAGATGAATTGTAATTAATTGCAAAGTCCATGTGTCATGCAAATGAACTGAATCCCCCCCAAAACATTTCCACTGCAATTCTGCAGAAGGCTTCAGGGCGCCCAAGAAAGTCCAGCAAGCTTCAGGACCGTCTCCTAAAGTTGATTCAGCTGCGGGATCGGGGCACCACGAGTACAGAGCTTGCTCAGGAATGGCAACAGGCAGGTGTGAGTGCATCTGCACGCACAGTGAGGCGAAGACTTTTGGAGGATGGCCTGGGGTCAAGAACTTCTCTCCAGGAAAAACAACAGGGACAGACTGATATTCTGCAAAAGGTACAGGGATTGGACTGCTGAGGACTGGGGTAAAGTCATTTTCTCTGATGAATCCCCTTTCCGATTGTTTGGGGCATCCGGAAAAAAGCTTGTCCGGAGAAGACAAGGTGAGCGATACCATCAGTCCTGTGTCATGCCAACAGTAAAGCTTCCTGAGACCATTAATGTGTGGGGTTGCTTCTCAGCCAAGGGAGTGGGCTCACTCACAATTTTGCCTAAGAACACAGCCATGAATAAAGAATGGTACCAACACATCCTCCGAGAGCAATTTCTCCCAACCATCCAGGAACAGTTTGGTGACGAACAGTTTGGTGACAAACAATGCCATTTCCAGCATGATGGAGCATCTTGCCATAAGGCAAAAGTGATAACTAAGTGGCTCGGGGAACAAAACATCGATATTTTTGGTACATGGCAAGGAAACTCCCCAGACCTTAATCTCATTGAGAACTTGTGGTCAATCCTCAAGAGGCGGGTGGACAAACAAAAACCCACAAGTTCTGACAAACTCCAAGCATTGATTATGCAGGAATGGGCTGCCACCAGTGTGGCCCAGAAGTTAATTGACAGCATGCCTGGGCGGACTGCAGAGGTCTTGAAAAAGAAGGGTCAACACTGCAAATATTGACTCTTTGCTTCATGTAATTGTCAAAAAAAGCCTTTGACACTTATGAAATGCTTGTAATTATACTTCAGTATTCCATAGTAACATCTGACAAAAATATCTAAAGACACTGAAGCAGTAAACTCTGTGGAAATTAATATTTGTGTCATTCTCAAAACTTTTGGCCACGACTGTACAGTGCATTCGCAAAGTATTCAGACCCCTTGACTTTTTCCACATTTTGTTACATTACAACATTATTCTAAAATGTAATGAATACAATGTATATAAAAAAAGTATTCAGACCTTTTGCTATGAGACTCGAAATTGAGCTCAGGTGCATCCTGTTTCCATTGATCATTCTTGAGATGTTTCTACGACTTGTTTGCAGTCCACCTGTGGTAAATTCAATTGATTAGACATGATTTGGAAAGGCACACACCTGTCGATATATGGTCCCATAGTTGACAGTGCATGTCACAGCAAAAACCAAGCCATGAGGTCAAATGAATTGTCCATAGAGCTCTGAGACAGGATTGTGTCGAGGCACAGATCTGGGGTAGCGTGGCAAAAAAAAGATTCAGCATTGAAGGTCCCCAAGAACACTGTGGCCTCCATCATTCTTAAATGGAAGAAGTTTGGAACCACCAAGACTCTTCCTAGAGCTGGCTGCCCGGACAAACTGAGCAATTGTGGGAAAAGGGCCTTGGTCAGGGAGGAGACCAAGAACCCGAACACTCCAAGAGAGCTCCAGAGTTCCTCTGTGGAGATGGGAGAACATTCCAGAAGAACAACCATCTCTGCAGCACTCAACCAATTAGGCGTTTATGGTAGAGTGGGCAGACGGAAGCCACTCCTCTGTAAAAGTTTGCCAAAAGACACCTAAAGCACTCAAACCATGAGAAACAAGATTCTCTGGTCTGATGAAACCAAGATGGAACTTTTTGACCTGAATGCCAAGCGTCCCGTCTGGAGGAAACCTGGCACCATCCCTACAGTGTAGCATGGTGGTGGCAGCATCATACTGTGGGGATGTTTATCAGTGGCAGGGACTGGGAGACTAGTCAGGAGGGAAAGATGAACGGAGCAAAGTACAGAGATACACTTGATTAAAACAAGTTCCAGAGTGGTCAGGACCTCAGACTGGGGCGAAGGTTCACCTTTCAACAGGACAACAACCCTCAGCACACAGCCAAGACAATGCAAGAGCAGCGTCAGGATAAGTCTCTGAATATCCATGAGTGGCCCAGCCAGAGCCCGAGCCAGATCGAACATCTCTGGAGAGACCTGAAAAAAAAGCTGTACAGCGACGCTCCCCATCGGACGCTCCCCATCCAACCTGACAACGCTTGGGATAATCTGCAGAAAATAATGGGAGAAACTCCCTGAATACAGGTGCGCCAAGCTTGTAGCGTCAAACCCAAGAAGACTTGAGGCTGTAATCACTGCCAAAGGTGCTTCAACTAAGTACTGAGTAAAGGGTCTGAATATTTATGTAAATGTGATATTTCAGTTTTATATTTTTATACATTTGCTAAATTTTCTAAGCCTGTTTTTGCTTTGTCTATATGCGGTATTGTGTGTAGATTAAGAGGGAAGAAAACAATTTAATACATTTTAGAATAAGGCTGTAACGTAACAAAATATGGAAAAAGTGAAGGAGTCTGAATACTTTACAAATGCACTGTACAGTAGCTTTTTCACAACCAAGTATACATGCGGTACAAAGTATATATCAAATGTTTCTATTAATTTGCAGGCAGTATTGAGGCAAAGTAGAACAGGCACATCTCATTCACTACAACCCTGAGCTGTAGCCAGAGCCTGGCTCAGGTCAATGTTGGCCAAGGTAGGTGACAGGTCAGTGGGGCTGGTAGGGGAGTGTAGGATGTCACAGTCAAAGTTCTGGAAGTAGTCCATAGACAGGCCCCGCATTGCTTTGACTGGACGATCAGGATGGTTCTTCAGTTCAAGAATTAATTCAACAGGTCTCTTCTGTAGTAGCTGAGAGTCAAAGGAAGTGCCATGGAAAAACACCTGCCTTTTGAAGCGCTCCAGGCTATGTAGGCGATGGGCTGGGTTCTTGCATAGGAGCTGGAGTCACAAACAGGATGGAGAAAGAAAGAAAAGCATTGAGAATTTGTTGTGATGGTATTTTGTTGATACTCTGAGACAATCCTACTACAGATGACTTCTGACCTCTGTGAGCAGAAGGGCTAGCGCAGGCCTGAAGGTCTTGGGTATGGAGTATGGGCAGTCTCTGACCTTTCTCAGCATGTTGCAGTGGTCTGGCTCTGGAGGTACAGGGAACTATGGAGATGACAGAATTAGCACCAACAACATCTCTAGACTAGCATTTCGATTTGCATGACAGGACAGCTTAAAAGAAGAAGAAAAACAACCTTTCTAACAGCTATTACATCATCACATATTAATTTAATTAATATGAACTGTGGTGGTGATCACACCTTTCCAGTCACCATTGAGAACAACAGAATGCCGAGAGACCACCAATCAGCAGCATGGCTGTAGGGACCCCCACTCAGGACTTCAGGAGCTGTTTGGACAGAGGACCATCCCAGTGAGATTATAATAGGTGCTTCATGTGTAGTGACCATTAACTTTGCCTGATCCCAAGAATCTCACCCATGTATTGGATTGTCCCACAAATTGTAAATGCTCTTGCGCCCCGCTCAAGACGGCGAGAAAGTCCAAAGTCAGCTAAACGCAGATGGCCTGCATCAAACAGATACAGCAGTATTTTACATAGAGTACTTTACAAATCCAATTCCAGTTATTCTACCTGACTAATATGAAGCTTAAACTACTTTCACCATAAAAATGATATCTTCGAGAATATTCCCAACAACAACAACACTGAAGTGTCCACTGTATTATAAGGCCCTCTAGTGTTGTCTTATATTATTTGCAGTAGAAAGTAAACTAAACCATACGTCAAATGTATGCATGTGTAAAGAACGTCACGCTGTTTGCTTAGCGAGTACAACTTCCTCCCGATTCGGCCTGGTTGCGAACTCGGGATCTCTGCCTCGCAAAATACACGTGACCGTCCTCCCTCAAGCGGCTTAGCTGATAGCGCCACCTCAAAAGCTAGCTAATGAGACGGCGCAAGCAGGACACTTAAGGCTGAGGAGTACGTTTCACACATCCCAATGTGCTACACATGCATGACTGTTCTGTAAACTGCTTTGGATAAAAGTGTCTACTAAATGGTTTATATATGAATATATTTTTTAAGCCAGCATTACCTTGGTCAGACAGAAGGACATTCTCCATCTAAAAAATTCAGAATTAATCAGATGATTATAAACTTTCCAGTGAAGTTATAAATATGAGTCATTTAGTTGCAAGATTTATGTACAAAGAATAAAGTTCATGATCAAAACAAACGTTCATACCTTCACATCCCTATGCATGATCCCAAAGTCGTGAAGGAAACCTACCGATCAGACACACCCATTATAATGAGTAAAGGTGAAACTTAAACAATGATCTCATACACATTTTTGGAGAATATACAAGTGTATACACACTTGAGGGACACTCACCCAAAGCACAGCCTAGCTCTGCAGCGAACACCCGAGCCTCATCATCCCCAAACTGGCCCTTCAGTATCCAGTAGGTGTACAGGTCTCCAGTACTGCAGTACTCACACACTGTAGGAAGACAGACAGTCACACACAATGATCCATCTTAGTACATAACAAGGCTATGTATAGTACACTGATCCAGGGCTGGGAGTAGATGACCCCTGCTGAAACACAAGCACTTGAAAAGGAAGGAGCAGTGGAGGAGAGAAGCAATAGGAGAAAATTAATTTGTCGTAAGTCACAGAGTTGCAAGTTTTTTAAGGCTGGGGGAAGCATAGGAAGGGAAAGGGCTGATGTTGGGGAAGGAGCTAAGTGTCAGTGAGAGACACAAATGAACTCAAACATGCCTTTATCCACTAATAAGGGTGCTATTAAAAAATCTAAAGGAAGGGAAATTTGGTTCAGAGGCCACAGGACTGTATGATACACACTAAAATCTCAGTAGGTGGCAGTATAATTCTTCAGACGAGTCATGGGGCTCAGACTGAGGAGACAACAGTAAATAGCAGAAAGGCCAGATAATGCCATAGTTAACACTCCTGCTAGGGAGAGCGAGACAACCCATTGGGCACACACTGGTTGAATCAACGTTGAACTGACGTACCCAGTGGGAAGCTCCAATGTGAGACACAGGGAGGTTAAAGAGAGGAGCGGATAAATAGGGATCTAGCTATATCACATTAGTCACTCACTAATGAAGAGGTGGCGCTGGGTCTGCCAGCAGTCCTGCAGATTGTGGAGGAATGGGTGGCTGAGCTGCCGCTGCAACGCAACAGGCAACACACACAGCAACAGTGTGGATGTCAGCAAAGACACTCAGTATAACTAAATGTGATTTAGGAGGGATCTGAATGTAACCAGGTATTTTCAAAGATGGCAAATGTTTTTTTTTTTTTTTTCAGCAAAAGCTCCATGGGACCATGATTGTTGTTGCATAGAAGCTCATAGGGATAATCGTCATAGTCATTGTTAGAGCTCAGTGAGTCATAGTTTAGGGATAACATGCTGGAAACAAAGTCAGGAGCTAAGCTAGGATAGCAGCCTTACAGGTCATCCTGCTGTGTGACCTACCTGAATGATGACCTCCTCCTTTGACTGTTCCAGGACCCCATGCTTAAGTATCTCAGACTTGGGTAAAACCTGTAGAGCAACACAATACAATAAAATGAAATGCAGGGTAGGAATAGAATACACTAGATGTGTGTAGATGTCACATGAAATATAGTGCTGGTAAAATGTGATGTGACAGGAGGCTGAGGAGATTCACCTTAACGGCATAAGTCTTCTCCTTCGACCTGTCCTTTACTTTCAAGATAGGACCAAAGGAGCCTTTAGCTATGAAGCCCAGGATCTGAATGTCATGGAGAGAGTGAGATTCAAATGTTGCAATATTATTCAATATAATTCAAGGTAGGTTTCACACCAGATAGACCATCATATCATTTATTCCCCCCCCCCATATAGAATAACCAAGAAGTAATAAGTTACTGATTTATCGGTTGTTTGCCTATCAATGAATGATTTCATTACATCTGATGAAGAGACAACGTTTTCATCAAAGATTGAAATCATGTGTGGTCCAGGTGTTCAATACAAATGAAGTTAAGGAGGACTACCTGGAAATCGTCTTGCCCAGTAAATGTACGGTGTGGGAACTCAGGCAGAAAGACAGAGATGAAGCCAGGGAGTGTCGACTCCATGCCAGGCTTCTGAGGGCTGTGTCCTGGGGGGAGGAGGTCCTCAGGGATTGGGGCTCCGCTGCCGAGCTCCATGCCCTGTGTGGCCAGAACAGGTGGGCCAAGGTGGCGAAGTCCATCAGTAAAGGATATTCCAATATTGGAGAGAAGGCCATGCCAGCCTTGATTGCGTCGTCTCTCCTGGCTTGGCATCTGTTTCTACATTGAGGACAGCGGCTTTCTAATTTGTGATGGTTCTAATTACAAGTTGTGCTGTGAGTAGCAAGTAACTATAGCTAAATGTCAAACATCTATTGATGTTACTTACTGGCATATGCCACACTAGAATCATGCAGGACTAAATCAGCATTGGATAGAGATTTCACATGAACATGTGCCAACATAAACAAACGATTGTTGAAGACATTCATTAAAAACCTCTTAAAGATCAGCCCCTTTTTATTTATTTTTTGCCTAAAATGACATACCCAAATCTAACTGCCTGTAGCTCAGGACCTGAAGCAAGGATATGCATGTTCTTGATACCATTTGAAAGGAAACACTTTGAAGTTTGTGGAAATGTGAAATTTATGTAGGCGTATAACACATTAGATCGGGTAAAAGAAAATACAATGAAAAAACATATTTTTTGTACCATCATCTTTGAAATGCAAGAGAAAGGACATGTCTTATTCCAGTGCAGTCGCCACTAGATGGCAGCAGCGTATGTGAAAAGTTTTAGACTGATCCAATGAACAATTGCATATCAGCTCAAAATGTATCTAGACTGCCCAAATGTGCCTAATTGGTTTATTAATACATTATCAAGTTCATGATTGTGCACTCAAACAATTGCATGGTATTCTTTCCATGTAATAGTTACTGTAAATTGGAAATTGCAGCTAGACTAACAACAATGTAAGCTTTCTGCCCCTATCAGATATATCTATGTCCTGGGAAATGTTCATGTTACTTACAATTTCATGCCACATTAGCTTAACCGTCCCGAACAAGAGAATTTCCCAGCAGCCACAGGGAGCCACTCCCCCGTCCCTTTTAATATAACTCCCCAAGGATCCTTAGGCGCTTTGCATTAAAAACAGTTCAGTGCACTCATATTGGCCAGCACCACGTGAAATGTCATTGTAAAATATTTACTGAAAATCATTGTTCAGTTTACATATACATTTCGGTAAACAGATTAATATTCATAAAAAACTATTCAAAGTAAGGTGCTCGTCACCGGTTTATATTCGCTGAACTCACGTGTTTCTAAACGCCAATATTGTCGCGAGCTAGCGGCTTGCCTACTATACAAAAGGTATAAATGCATCACTTATGTGGAACAGACCTTAGATTTGTAGGCTAAAGCAGTCTGAAAGGACATGTGATCAAACCTGATAACGTCATAGATAGGTGTAGACTACGTCTGAAGATCTCTTACCTTGTGTTTACTTGAGTTGCTGCCCATCACATTGCTTGGTAAACCTCGATCAAACCACATCATTATTTTCCCAATTGGTTAGTTTTAACACGGTCTTACAATGCCTTGTAAAACATGGAGCGCACATTCCTGACCCGCCATGACTGAACAGCGCGCAGGGTGAGTCTGATCATCTCGAGAGACGAATGATAACATCACATTCGATGGTATTCTACAGAAGGCGAAATTCCGCTCCAGTTCACCCTGTCAGATGAATGATCAAATCAGCCACTCACACTCCACTGGGATAACGGCTAAAATCAAAACGCCACATTTCTGTTAACCAATCATACATCTAATTACGAAATAAATGATAAATTAACGGTGTAGTGACCTTCTGAGAACATACATGATACATTCAGCTATAAGAGACATTAGAACAACTATTTTATTGACAAACATTTATAGTTACATATATGGTGCTCATTTCAGTGAGGTATAATCAATTTTTCTTTAAATATTTTGACAGAAATATTTGACATCTTGCACTTTAAGGAAGCTGTAACTGAATAACAAACTCAGTAGGTGTAGGTACAGTTGTGATTGAAAAGAAATAACCATGGTTACAAAAATATCTGAAAATACTTTGCTTAAAAAGTGCTGTAGTGTTAAAATTTCAAAACATTATCAAGACAAGCTGCAACAAAATTATTTTTGCAGAGACTATCAAAGCTGACAGAATAACTGCCATAAAATAGAAAACAAGAACATATTTTCGCACAGATATGTTTAGGAACTGCAGTATAAAACGTAAGTCTGCTGTGGCATATATGTTGTTGGAGAAGTCTCATGCAGGGTACCAAATTATATATTTGTGATCTTTTACAGGGATGCACTTCCCAGTCAGTGTGACAGTATCATACAGACTTGAGTAAAATTCCAACAATATAATAAAAGTACAAGGCTAGAATATATCTCCCCTGTACTAGTGAATCAGGCATTTCTAACTGTTGCAACAGACAGCATTTCTATGGTTGTCAAGGTGCTTTCATTTGAGATTAAAATGTTTTACAATCTACCTGATTTACATTTGCTTGAGGATACAGTATTCCTGAACCAGCAGGAAACAATGCTCTCAACAAATCACATTAGCTGCATCTTAAATGGCATCCTATCCAATATAAAGTGCACTACTTCGGCATCCTATCCTCTAAAGTAGTGAACTATATAGGGAAGAGGGTGCAATTTAAGACAGTCAACATATAAACTATGAAATGTTCTAATCGATTTACAGGGGAAATGAGCAGACAGTGAAACTAAAATAAAATACCCATCACCCCAGTCATGCTATTAATGCAACAAGTATAGGCTGCTGATTCTGAAAGTTCAGGACCATGTGTGATGCATTGAATGAAAATGAAATGTTTAATGTATGGCACAAAAAACAAAAACAAAGATACATTTGGTCAATAAGACCCTGGCATGTTTTTAGCAGAGAAGTGTGCCCCGTATCCATAACACCTCTTAGAAAAAGAGTGCTGATCTAGGATCAGTTGTTACTTTTAGATCATAACAAATACAATTATGTGGACAGGAGGGGATTTGATCCTAGATCAGCACCCCTACTCAGACACATTGAATATGGGCCCTGGTCATACATGAAAATACATGCTTCATTGGACAGCAGTTGAGAGAGAATTACTACATACTTTCTATATAGTTTTGTACGTTCAAATATGGACTGGAGTAGTTTATCCTAAAATAATAATTTGAGCCATCGTGGGCCATATTTAATTGGCTGGCGTGCCGGACTTGGCTCGCAGGCCGTAGTTTGTCCCCCTCCAGGTAAGAAAGAACAGGGTGTGTTTTATTATCAGTCTCTGTTCCCCATAATGACCTGCTACCTCTATCTTCACACCAGAGCATACAGTATTCAACCAGGTCAAGTGTCATCAGATAATACGCTAGTAAAGACATTGACCTCTCCATGATTCCCTGGGCGTGAGCTACTGTAGCTACCATAGACTGCATCCCAAATGGCACCCTATTTTCTATACAGTACACTACACTACTTCTGACCAGGAACCATAGGGCCCTGTTTGAATGTAGTTCACTGTGTGGGGTATAGGGTGCCATTTGGGACACTTCCATAGACTAGAGCGCAGTGGTCCAGTACAGTACTGGTTCAGTGTGAGTGTATGTGGGCCTATGGGTCACTTGCGTCGGCTGAAGATGCTCTTCTTGCTGGAACTCTTGTCTGAGCTGCTGAGACCGATGAGGAGTCGGGCCTTCTCATCCTCCTCCTGCTGCTGCTGCATGCTACTGTCTGACTTCCCCTCAAACGCCTTGCTCCGAGAGTCAGAGCCCGACGCCGGCTTCAGACGCAGCTTCTCCTTTATCATCTACACACAGAGGGAGGGGAGGACACATGCCATAGGTCACTTCAGAAAATATGAAATAACATATGGTTCAAGAACTCCTTTATCATCTATGGATGTGAAAAGGAAAAAGTGACAAGTATATAGGACATATGACTGAAGTATCCTATACATAGTCTATATTGTGAGAGCTTTAGGCAGGGATTGGCATTTTGGCAGCTTGGAACATCATGAAGTGCCATTTTTGCCATCAAACTGCTACTGTAGGACATGACCGTGTTGGTAATGAGAGGCCAGGGTTCTGTGCAGTATGGAGTAGGATGAAGTTGCCCCTATATGCTGACCCTGGGTTAGTTTGGTATTTCCCCAAATAATGGTCAAGGGGAAGGGGAGGCTGATCCTAGATCTGTATCTAGGCGAACTTCACCCCACAATGGTTGGGTTAGTAATAAGCGGGACAGGGTTCAGTGCAGTACCTGTGCTACCAGTGCTTTCCTGCTGTCCCTCTTAACAGCCATGGCAAAGTCCAGCCAGGTCCACGTGTTGTTGTGGTACTCCAGACAAGGTAGAACCAGGTTCAGATCCTTCCAGTCAACACTGCTTTTCTCTCCCTATGTGGACACACAAGCACAAAATACATAATGAAACAGCATTGTCTGGGAGTTAAAAAGTACAACAGTTCATATAATTCTACAATAATCATATCTTCATTACATGTCTGTGTTTATTTATCTCCCATTTAATGATATTACATATTCATACATGAATATTACATTTTCAATATTAAACATTCAGATTCATTAAACATTTACTCAAATCAGCTATGGGATTATGTAATCTGGAAGGCAAGACAATGCTGTCATTGGAAAATAACGATTATTTTGCAAATCCCTAAAGACATGAAATTTAAAAATCGGAGGATTAAAAATGACGTCCAAGTCACAAAAAGCCAACAGTGTGAGAAGGTTAATATACAAACAGATAAAACACATGACAACACACCAGATGTTGAGGTATTTTTTCCAGTCTGAGAACAAAACATGTGACCTGATATGGGGTCAACACAGAATCATGATGACATCTCTCTTCATCTAATAATGGCTGAGTGAGATTTGTTATTTTACTTTTATTTAACCAGGCAAGTCAGTTAAGAACACATTTTTTTTTTCAATGACGGCCTAGGAACAGTGGGTTAACTGCCTGTCCAGGGGCAGAACGGGAATTTGTCAGCTCAGGGATTTGAACTTGCAACCGTTCGGTTACTAGTCCAACACTTTAACCACTAGGCTACCCTGCCGCAACATCTCTCTTCGAGGGGAATGTTTATTTATGAACTCACTGACACACCGACATGTATATAGAATCAATAACTGGCTTGAATCAAAGCATTGAGTACCGTTCTCCTTTAGCTAGTTGCAAAATCCAGACAACTTCTGGTACATATCCAGATATGTTGCTACCCTTAACTTCAGCACATGGTGATACCTACCTTATAGCTGACACACAGGGGAACCTGGGGGATCTTGATGTAGATGAAGGAGTTATTCATGGCTGCTCTCTCCTTCATCTTGTCGATGTCATCTACAGGATGCTAGGTAGGGAAATAAGACATACTTCGGTTTCCATACAGTATGGAAGACCTAAGGCTGCATCTGAAATGGCACCCTAAATACTCATCATAGTTCACTACTTTTAAACAAGGCCCATAGAGCGCTGGTCAAAATAAGTATATAACAAGAAAGTTGGGAAGTGCTTGTGAAAACAACGAGCCAATTACCCCAGCAGATGTAGCTGGGTGGCAACGTAGTACGGCTGTATGAACATTGGGGATACATCAACACAAAGATACATATTTTGACATTTCTCATAAAATTAAAAAAACAAATACCTCAACAGCCTTTCGGAAGGACCTCCTGACCCCCGATGTACGGTTCAAGCCCTGGGTGACCCCTTTGCTGGGGCCCATGACCCCCATGGTGTCTTCCGAGAGCTGCCGAGGCTTGATGACAGGCATGCCTGAGATACAATTTACATTAGTCATTTAGCGGACACTCTTATCCAGAGCGATTTACAAGTCACTGCAAGTGTAGTAGGTAAAACAACCACATAACATAGTAATTGTAGTTATACACCCTTCTTTGAAATAGCCGCAATCAGTAGAACCAGTGCCAGGAAGAAAAACAAGTGTGGATGTGAGTGCAAAAAAGACGGCAGCAGCACCACCACCTCTGAATGACTCCACCACCCCTCAGAGTCCACACCCTATACTCCTGTAACTCTGCAAAATGTCCAATAGGGCACCCTATCCCCTTTATAGTGCACTACTTTTGACCAGGGTCATAGTGCACTATGTAGGGAATAGGTTGCCATGTGGGATGCACCGTCTCACACAGCCCTCAAGGTCACAGTAGACCCAGGCTATTAATAGCCACCAAGGGTTACACAGCAACTACCAATCCAATACGATGTGTGGTATTGAAGAGTTGGCAACGATAATGGAAACTAATATTGATTGGTTGGGTGGAGAGAGGTGTGGATTTCAGGCTGGTCAACATGTAGAGGATGGATGGAGACTTGAGGGCAAGTGAACGTATATAGTACAGGATGACTGTTGCACGTCAATAACTGGTAAGTAAGCCTTGTCCGAGTCAGAATGGCCCATAGGGCAGGCACCTATCTTCTGCTTCTGTAGCTTGATGTACTCCCCCTGGGCAGGATGCTAACAGGTAGAGGCAATACACACCAGTAGTGACCATTCGGGACTTGTCCTCCTCATCAGCAACTTCCTCCTCCTCCACATTCCTTCCTGGGAAGAAGAATCCCATCATCCTTTTGAAGAACTGGTACATGAGCTGGATGGTGAGAGGAACCACGTTCACCTGGTGACACAAACACATTACAACAGAGAAACACTATCTACCTGTATGCTCCCAATGCTTTCATAATTAAACATGTTATGATCACATTAAGACATATCTAATGTTATGATCACATATGTTATGAGATCTTCAATGTTATGATCAAACAGGTTAACACATCTCTAGTGTTATGATCACATGCTTCCTCCTCACCTCAAAGTGCTCCTTGACTGAGATGCCTCCCACTGGGGGGCGGACCTTACTGAAGATGCGCAGGGCAAACTGACGGCCAGACTGACACGGGCTCTGAGGACGCAACACCACCTAGGAGACAGGTTTCATGAAGTTAAAAGTCACAACACAGAGGCTGCATCCCAAATGGCCCCAAAAGTAGTGCACTATATAGGGAATACGGTGTCATTCAGGACGCAGCCAAAATAACCACTGGAATAATGCCATGCTCCTAACTGCTGATTCATGAAGCAACCCAAAAATATATTTCATGTCATTTAGGAAACCAATTTAATTCAGAATACAGCATATTCTGTAAAGACAATAAAATGAATCTGAAATGTCTCCATACAGCATGAATGGTGAGCAGGAGGATAAATGAATCAATTCATGGATTTTTCCTCCCATATGAACAGGAAAACATTTGGAAAACAAACCTGACTTACACAGCGACGTAGGACATGGTACCGTAAAACATTCAGATGACGGTGCAAATGCAGTGAGGAGCACGCAATAAGAGGAAGGACTGGAGGTGGGCATTGGAATGACCCAGTCCCATGGTGGACATGCAATGTTGAATAACAAAGGATACGTCCCAAATGGTACCCTAATTCCATGAATAATGGACTACTATTAACCAAGGCCCATAGGCCTCTGGTCAAAAGTAGTGGACTATGTAGGGAATAGGGTGCCATTTGGGACATATACATTATATTCTGAGAGGGATTTCCGTGATGCTGACTGGATAAGCATGATGGTGTCAACAACAGTGACATGAACACCCAGTTACTGTACCAGCACCATACATACCCTCACATGCTGCACATAGGAAACCAAGTAGAGAGTTATCAACACAAGCAAACACTGCTTTAGGAGGTCTTTGTGAGCACATTTTGGGTGCAATAGGACCTGGAATCATTGGATCAGTAACAGCAGGAGATGGAAATTTCTTGTTTCTGACAAAAGACTGAAAAACTCAACAAAAAGGCTTGTACTATAAGAGACCCCTTTCAGATGCAATATTTGTAAGCTTCACAGGTTCATAGCGCCACCGGTTGTAAAAATGAGCTGTTGACTGCCCTTACCAAAGAAAAGGTCAGAGATAAGCATCATTTCCTGACCTTGTATGCAGCGTTGGGGAGCAGGTTGTTCATGGTGAACCAGCCCAGTTCCAGGAGATGCTCTGCTGTGTCATCTGACTTGTTCAGCTGTGGAAGGAGACAGTTTAACAGATGTTTAGCATCAACATCAGGGCCTGCATTCATAAAGCGTCTCAGAGTACTAATCTAGGATCAGGTATCCCTTGTCCATATCGTATTATCTAAGAGGCTAAACAGATCCTATTTCAGCACTCCTAATCTGAGACTTTTTGTGAATATGGGCCCAGCTCTCTAGCCAAAGCACAGTATCAAAAGAGTTATGGTCATCTCCTTGTTAGGACAGAGCAGCAGTGTCCTCCCTGCCCCCTGCTCACCTTGCTGTACATGAACCTCTGCAGCTCCAGCTCAGCGATGCCCAGCTGTCCATCCTCCTCAGTGAGACACCAGCGGGCCTGGGCAAAGCAGATCTCTGTCCTGCGAACCACACTCACGTCCTCCGGCGGCTTACGCAGCTCCAGCTTATTGGTCCTCTGCAGCTGGAAGTCTTTAAAACATCTGGGAGCAGAGAGTGACATGCAGGGAAGAACACAGGAGAGGATGAGTCAGTATTCTTAGGAAGTATCTCAGAACTTCCCATGGCTGGCCGAGTAGTTTTCCTAGGCATTGAAAAGATGGTGTGGTGAAAGTGCTCGGTAGTTTGACTTGGCATTGAATGGTGTGTCTGTGGCGGTGTTGGGCTGACCTGATGAGGATGTTGAGCTCCTCACTCTTCATCTGCATGTCAGTCTTCTCCTGATTGAGCTGGTTCTGAAGCCTCACGTTGATCTCTGACAGCTCATCTCCTCTCAGATCCTCAGGCTGGGCCTGGAGGGGTCACACCACACAGGTCAAATATACTCAAGTAGATATTTCAGTGCTTTGGGGTTCGTAACTCAGGGATGTGTTTTAATCCCTCTCTAGATTATAATTGGATGAAGTAAACTAGGAATTACCTTCACCTTTGGTTTTCACCTCACAAGTAACAGTGCTGAAATCAGCCATTGCCTCGCCACACAGGGCCTATGAGAAGAGTGTGAGTCAGTCCGTCCAATGGCTCACCCTGATATTGGAGTAGATCTGTTTCTCCAGGCGTCTGATCTGGGCCACGTGCTGCCTTACGGCCTCCTGCAGGTGTAGAATGCTGCTACGCTGCTCCTCTGGGTTACTGGAGATCTCCAGCTGGAAACGCACACGCTGCTTCTTCTCACTGTGCTCCTGAGGACAGAGCCCACACACAACATGGTCAGAGGGTAGGACACGAGGCATCCCAAATGGCGCTATTCCCTCTTTTGCCTATTTAGAACCCTGGTCAAAAGTAATGCACTACATAGGGAATATCATGCCATTTGGGATGCATAAGGGACAGTGCAGAGACCTCAGCTATCATACAGTAGGGGTGAATCCGAACTTCCACTCAAGTACAATTTTCACTTAGTCTCCCACTGACCTCAATACATGACTAAGTGAAAATTCGACTTAAGTAGAAGTTAGTAATTGCCCCGTATACAGTTGCATATGCTACAGGACAAAACACTGCCTAGTCAGATGTTGAGGCATCTCGTTACCTTGCGTTTGGGCTCAACGTGCAGCAGTAGGTTGTTGACGATGTCCAGGATCATAGCATACTGCACAGGGTTGGTGGAGATCTCCAGGTCATGGTGAATGAGGGTGAAGGTGTCCACAGCCCCTGATAGTGAAGTGGGGGGAAAGACATCAAGTCGAAAGGCTCAAGCCTTTACACTGAATAACACTACAGCAACATTGTCAGCATGTTCTGACACTGTATTTGAAGATGTCGGCTGCCTCACAGAATTAAATAGAACATAATGGACTTTGGCATCCAAAAAACAGGATTCAATTCAGGAAAAAGTTCATTCTAGAAACTGATAAAAAAAATTGTGAAATATTGTATCAAATGTTGTATAAAATAGTGCATATATGAGCTCTTTGGGGTGCCTTACCAGCTTGTTTTTTCAGCAGGTCTTCCTTCTCGTTGCGGCGTATCTCTGGAGGTTTGATCTGCGTGGCCAGCTCAGGGTCGATGTCGTGGCTGTAGCCGATGTAGTACATGCGACAGCTGCAACGAGAGATGATACGCTGGACCTGCTGAGTGTCATTCACCTGGGCCGGCTGGTTCCAGTCTGGATTCAAAGAGAACAGAGAGGAAGTGTTACATTTACCTTGACACATAAGTTAAAGGGTAAATATACCACTTAAAAAAGTCTTAAGTGCCACGATGTTAACTACAGAACATAAACACTTTCCGTTTACAGATTTCAGTTTACAGTGCATTCGGAAAGTATTTAAACCCCGTGACTTTTTCCACATTTTGTTATGTTACAGCCTTGTTCTAAAATAGATTAAATAGATTTTTCCCCTCATCAATCTACACACAATACCAAAGCAAAAACAAGTTTTTAGAAATGTTAGCAACTTTATTAAAAAAATACAAATTTGAAATATCACATTTACATAAGTCTTCAGACCCTTTACTCAGTACTTTGTTGAAGAACCTTTGGCAGTGATTATAGCCTCAAGTCTTCTTAGGTATGACGCTATAAGCTTGGCACATCTGTATATGGGGAGTTTCTCCCATTCTTCTCAAGCTCTGTCAAGTTGCATGGGGAGCGTTGCTGCACAACTATTTTCAGGTCTCTCCAGAGATGTTCCTGCCGCTGAAAAACATCACCCACAGCATGATGCTGCCACCCCCATGCTTCACCATAGGGATGGTACCAGGTTTCTTCCAGACGTGATGCTTGGCATTCAGGCCAATGAGTTCAATCTTGGTTTCATTAGACCAGAATCGTGTTTCTCATGGTTTCAGAGTCCTTTAAGTACCTTTTGGCAAAACTCCAAGTGGGCTACCATGTGCCTTTTACTGAGGAATGGCTTCTGTCAGGCCACTCTACCATAAAGGCCTAATTAGTGGAGTACTGCAGAGATAGCTGTTCTTCTGGAAGGTTCTCCCATCTCCACAGAGGAACTCTGGAGCTCTGTCAAAGTGACTGTCACTTGCCTGACCAAGGCCCTTCTCCCCTGATTGCTCAGTTTGGCCGGGCAGCCAGCTCTAGGAAGAGTCTTGGTGGTTCCAAACTTCTTCCGTTTAAGAATGATTGGAGGCCACTGTGTTCTGGGGGACCTTCAATGCTACAGACATTTTTTGGTACCCTTCCCCAGATCTGTGCCTCGAAACAATTGAATTTACCACATGTGGACTCCAATCAAGTTGTAGAAACATCTCAAGGATGATCAATGGAAACAGGATGCACATGAGCTCGATTTTGAGTCTTATAGCAAAGGGTATGTATAGTTATGTTAAAAGGTATGTTTAATTTAAAAAAAAATATATATATAAATTTGCACAATAAAAAAAAAATACAAAAAAAAATAAAAACAACTTTTCTCTGTCATTATGGGGTCTTGTGTGTAGATTGAGATATTTTTATCTAATCCATTTTAGAATAAGGCTGTAACTTAACAAAATGTGGACAACAAAATCAAGGGGTCTGAATACTTTCCGAATGCACTCTATGTAGACACTGGCATGGTGCTGGAGATAACAATATATATTTTTTAAATATGGAATTTCACTTTAAGGAAAGATTCACATCAAGATGAGATTTTCAGCTTTGAAGGGCCAGGGTTTAAACATTTCATGAAGTAGAGTATGTGCGAAGAGCAGCAGTACCTGTTGTGGTGCTGACCATGCCTCCAACAGCCTGGCCACTCTCCATCAGCTCCAGCACTGAGTCCAGGTGACGCTGCCTGTGCTCCTCAATGTTTTTCACCTGCAGACGCACCATGCACAACCAAGGCAAAGACACACGGTCAAAGCTGTAACAGCACCCTGAATCTGAAAGATACAAATATGCTCTCTACTATGCACCTACTATAAAAATACTCTGTCGTGCAACTTGGACTTGAGCCCGAATGTAAACCATACACAATACATCATCATTCAACGCTACAGATGATCATTTATGGTAGTTATTGTTAAAGCTTTTGGGTGACCTGACCAAATTCACATGGAAAAGTGAGCGTTTTTGATCTGTCACTCATTGAAAGAAAGTCTAAGAAGCGGTAGATCTGTTCTATGCGTGCCATTTCTATGCTTCCATTTTCTTAAGCTCCATTTTTGCGTCTTTTCCTTTTGTTGTTTTGTACACCAGCTTCAAACAGCTGAAAATACAATATTTTTGATTATGGAAAAGATTGTACCATCTACACCGCTGGGATCTATGATTCTCGACACTATACTTGCTTTATCACAAACTGAAATTAGAAACTATTTGAATTTTAGCAACCAGGAAATGGCAGAGTGATTTCTGGATAGTGCATCTTTAAGAGCCTGTTAATAATGTTTTCACTGGCCCACCTCAAGCCACAACTGCCAGTCCTCCTGCTCTGAGGGGTTGGGTTCCATGGTGGCAAAGTACTGCATGCCGTCAAGCAGACAGGTCCAGGTGGTCTTCTGCTTGAGGGTGTCGCTGTACCAGGCCGGGTGGTGCTCACACTGCAGCAGCTGAGCCTTGGCAGCAGACACCAGCACGCAGCCAGCTGTCTCTGTGCCACGCAGCATCATCTACAGACAGACAGCAGAGCAGGATTATAACTTTGGGTCCTGTTAGCAAACACTGTTACATTTGGGGGCAAATAAAAGTGTGATTGGCCCACTGGGCTTTACAATCCTAATCTGATTTGCCATGAACCTAAACACCCAGACTAGTTGTCAGTTGTACCTGACAGTTGACCAGCTCGATGAACCAGTTGCGGTTGTAGACGTCGTCTGTCTGGCAGGCAGCGATGCCACACAGCTGATCACTCACACCAGAGTCCTCCTCTGAGAACACCACAAACTTATCAGTCTCCTCAATCAGCTTCTGCAGCATGGACGTCCCTGCAGAGTGAAGAGGAAGGAAGAGTTGAAGAAACAGTCAGTAAATTCTATTCAAAGATGCTTTATGTGGCCTGGCTGGCCTAGCAGTAATACTGCAGCCTCTAACATTAATACACTACACAACCAAAAGTATGTGGACACCTGCTCGTCGAACATCTCATTCCAAAATCATGGGCATTAATATGGAGGTGGTCTCCCCTTTGCTGCTATAATAGCCCCCACTCTTCTGGGAAGGCTTTCCACTAGATTGAAACATAGCTGCTGGGACTTGTTTCCATTCAGCCACGAGCATTAGTGACGTTGTGCGATTAGGCCTACCTCGCAGTCGGCGTTCCAATTCATCCCATCTCGATGGGGTTGAGGTCAGAGCTCTGTACAGGCCAGCCATGTTCTTCCCACAACAATCTGAATGTACCATTTATGTATGGACTTCGCTTTGTACACGGGTGAAACAGAAAAAGGGCCTTCCCTAAACAGTTGCCACAAAGTTGGACGCACAGAATCGTCATTGTATTCTATAGCATTAATATTTCCCTTCACTGGAACTAAGGGGCCTAGCCGGAACCATGAAAAACAGCACCAGACCATTATTTCTCCTCCACCAAACTTTACAGTTGGCACTATGCATTGGGGCAGGTAGCTTTCACCTAGCATCCGCCAAACCCAGATTCGACCGTTGGACTGCTAGATGGTGAAGCGTGATTCAACACTCCAGAGAAAGCCTTTCCACTGCTCCAGAGTCCAATGGCGGCGAGCATTACACCACTCCAGCCAACACTTGTCATTGTGCATGGTGATCTTAGGCTTTTGTTGCTCCTAGACCTTTCCACTTCACAATAACATAACTTACAGTTGCCTGGGGCAGCTCAAGCAGGACAGAAATCTGACGAACTGACTTATTGGAAAGATGGCATCCTATGACGGTGCCACATTGAAAGTCGCCAAGCTCTCAGTAAGGGCAATCTATTGCCAATGTTTGTCTATGGAGATTGCATGGCGGTGTGCTCAATTTTATACACCTGTCAGCAACGTGTGTGACTGAAATCACCAAATCCAATCATTTGAAGGGGTGTCCACATACTTTTGTATATACTGTATAGTGTATCTACAGTGTTGACATGGGTTGGAAACCGGCCTAGTGGCCTTTGACACATCATCCCTCTTTCTTTCCCCACTGTCATCCTCGATCACTATCTGTTCAACACAATCTGAAAATACCTTCAAAATATATATTTAAAAAGAAAATACCATAAAATACCATCAACTTAGGCTGCACTTCTCCTACCTTCGTGCTGGCTCTTCTCAGGGCGGCTGGTGCTGGGCATGGTTGGGGTGGAGGGGGCCGTGCTGGGGCCGCCGGAGTAGTTGGACAAAGAGCGCTTGAGCTTCTTGGCAGCTTGCAGTGTAGTGTCTATCCTCAGGCCCTTCAGAGCCTCTGTGGAGAGGTTCCTCTTGAGAACGGCTGCCTTCTTGTAGCCGTCGTACAGACCGAACGCTATGTTCCTGTTAGTGGTGGTCCAGGAGGCTCGCAGGTCAACCAGGCACAGCTTGTGGGTGTAGGGGGCATTTGCCTCATCTTTTGGGTTCCCCTCCTGTCACAATGAGAAAAACCATCATTACACTTCAGGTTTTTACAAGAGATCTAGCTTCACCTTTTGACTGGAGAACTACAAATGAAGGGTTGAAACACAGAGCCAGAACAAATATAATTAATTTAAACCTGACTACAATGGTTAAGCTACTGTGTGCGTCCCAACTTGCGCCCTATTGGTCCTGGTCAAAAGTAGTCAATGACATAGGGAATAGGGTGCAAATGGAGACACACAGCCTGTGCAATCAACTTTGGGGTGTCTACCATGCCCTCCCCATCAGTTGCGGTTCGAGCTTGTGTGGCTCCCTGGGCGAACCCCCCCATAACAATTAAAACTATATAAATATATACCAAAATAAGACTCATAAATATCAAAAATTAACTAAGACAAATAGAAACAAATTGTAGTATATAAACACAAATAAAAAAAGAGAATCAAATTACACCATTACACTATTGCTAACAAAAGACACAAATAGAACAAACTTAAAGAGAACATGATTATTACACTATTGCACTTCAAACAAGAGAAACACACTAAATTGCTCAACTAATTGCATTACTAATTGTACAAAGTTAGAGGTGCGCTATTTGATAAGATTCCCCGTTCCACCTACCTCAGGCATCCAGCGGGGAGACCGGAGGTCAACCTACCCCCCTCCCCATATCATACTTCTGAATTGGAGACCTTCCCAGGCAGTAGCCTGCCTAGCTCACAAACTAGAATCAGGGCACCCACTCCGACAAGGATAATTGACCCACAGTCCCACACGGTGACATGACTTCATTGACGTGACGTGCAAAAGAGCGATAGAAAACCGATCGCGCAAATGTCACCATTCCAAATGTGTTTTTTGTTGTTGTGCGGGTGCCCTGTGACACCCCCGGCAAGATGCCGCCTATACCTAAATCCGCTACTGCTCCCCATTGTCTTACCTCCTCCATACGGTTGCTCTGGCGCTGGTAACTGAGGGAGGACAGGCCGAGCAGGTGGGTTTTCTTCACCTGGGCGTTGATCTGGTGGTCAGCCGTCTCGTCCCAGGTGGAGGCCATGAGGTGCACCGTCATCAGGGACAGCTCTGACACCATCTGGGTCACGTTCCACTCAGAGATCAGCCTCCTCATCACCGTGCCCGCTGAGAGAACAGACAGACAACACACACACACACAATTGAGTTAGACCAACAGACAGGCTGCTCAACAACTCAGTCTCAAATTATACCCAATTCCACATATAGTGCACTACAGTATATGGGAATAGGGTGTCATTTGAGAAGCAAACATTAAAATAAAAACCAATTAGACCATTGCTTGAGTGTGTAAATAGCTTGTGGCATTTCTATGCCCGTGTTGTGCCCTCACTTCTTACCCTGTGGGATGAGTCTCTGAGCCCCTCTGGTGAAGACGTGGCCTTTGCTGCATTCCACCTGGATGCCCCTCTGCTGAGCGAAGGAGGCCCAGTAATGCACCTGGGGAGGAGACAAAGTCAAATCTCAAATGTTAGCGCTCATTGGAGGTAACAAGACCATGCAACGGACAGCGCGCTCTGAAAACATGGAATCAGTAAAAATAGAACATATAAGAAGGTCTTTAAAAATGTCAATTTTATCCTATATTGACAAAGATTTGTCTGCTTTGTTCTTTGGATGTAGGCTGAACATAAGCAGTGAGTGTATGGGTCCCAAATAGCACCCTATTCCCTATATAGTGCACTACTACTGGTAAAAAGCATTGCACTATAAAGGGAATAGGGAGCCGTTTGGGACGCGTTGCATAGTGTTGGTGGTTTACTCACTTGTAGTTGAGGAAAGGCTGCTGTATAGGACATCTGTTTGTAGTGCTGGCCCAGCTTCTTTCGGATGGGTCTGAGGCTGTGGAAGAGCTTGCCTCTGCAGATGGGTCTGGAAACGCTGGTCCAGGTGGCCCAGAAGTTCTGCATCCAGCGCAGGGTACTGCTGTACAGGAGGATTCTGGGCTGGCATGGCTCTGAGAGAGAGAAACAAATGCCTTCAATAAACAGACAGTCAACATTAGAGCTAATGATTTAAAGATGAATAACAAAACATTATCGCATGCAAGCTAAATACAGAGACTTGATTTGACAAGCGTTCACAGTATCCCAAATGACACCCTATTACCTAAATGACTTACTTGACTGAGAGCCTGACTCACGGAAACTATGGGCACTGATCATAATTAGTGCATTATATAGGGAATAGGGTGCTATTTGGGATGCAACCTCTGTGGAGAATTCCTCAGTGAACCTGGAAAAAAGCCAAGCCACACAGCTATCACAAGGTAACTGCTCAACCGCCTCACCGGTGCCACAGTGTTGGTTGAGGTCCATGGTGATGGAGAGGTTGAGGTTCTCTGAGCGGAAGGCTCTGAAGGAGTCGTGAGGTTGTCCTGATGTCACATCAGCTACATTCTCTGCACAGCAGAGCATTACAGCGTGATGGTCATGGGGGTTGCCATGGCAAAGCCACTGGAGGTCAAGGGTCATGCACAGATTTGGCAGGTGCAGGAAACAGATGTCATCATACCTGAGAACAAGAAATACATTATAATATATATATATATATTTTAATCAAATTATGAACAATTTCATGAAACATGAAAATCAAACGTTTCACAGGTGAAGCCGGTTGCAGAATTTCTGATATTTGAAAGCCAGATTTCAGTCTGCCACCTACTTGGAGGCTGTCCTGACGTTGACATCCATGTCACCTTTGAAGACAAACTGCCCAGGAGTCCACTCGTAGTTGACTTTGTTCCATTCCCAGTGCATGTTCTCTGTAGTGTTATAGGGGTCCTACAAAAGACCAAAATTATGTCAAAGAATTGCAGATAATCCTAATTCTCAGGCCAACACATTTTTCAGAGGTAGTAAGTGGCTAAGAAGTGTTGCTCAGACTCCGTGTTTTAACCTCCGTGGCCAGCTGATGGAGGTTGGCCTGTTCTATGTCCATGATCCAGCGTCCATGAACCAGCAGACGACTCTTGTCCCACCAGGCCAGAGGAGGGGAGGGGTCAACCGTGGGTTTGGTCAGCAGATCAACCACCTGGCCAATCAGGGTCCAAGCTGGGTCCCAGCAAGGCCCCCACACTATAGTGTACAAGGATATATTGGCTGCATGGAGTGAAGAGGAGATGGGAAAATAATAGTTAAGAGTTGAATTTGCACAACTGCCAGTATATGTTTAGAGATTAGATGACACTAATTCATACAAAGTTACAAATCAAACAAATTCATACAAAGTTATGTGATCGTCCGCTATGTGTCTATTGCCCATTGTTGAAAATAAATACAAATCATCACAAAAAATGAGGATTGTGCTTCATTGAAACACTTTACTTACATTTAAAATCGCAGTAGAACTTGAGTGGTGGCATGTTCCTGTGGACGGTTATGTCGCCCCATGGCTGGCCAAGTGGCACAGTCTGCCTTCGGCGAGCCCGGCCCTGCCCATCCTGCTCTGTCCCGATCAAGCGGCCTGACAGCTCCCAGTCCCGGATCTCAAACAAGTAACGAGGATAGTCCCGGATTCTCACTGTCACAGGGAGAGAAATAATAAAAAAATTATATATGTATCACCTCTTCACTGTTGACGTTGAGACCGGTGTTTTGCGGGTACTATTTATTGAAGCTGCCAGCTGAGGACTTGTGAGGGGGCTGTTTCTCAAACTAGACACTTATGTACTTGTCCGTTTGCTCAGTTGTGCACCAGGGCCTCCCACTCTTTCTATTCTGGTTAGAGCCAGTTTGCGCTGTTCTGTGAAGGGAGTAGTACACAGCATTGTACGAGATCTTCAGATTATTGGCCATTTTGAGCATGGAATAGCCTTCATTTCTCAGAACAAGAATAGACTGATGAGTTTCAGACGAAAGTTATTTGCTTCTGGCCATTTTGAGCCTGTAATCGAACCCTCAAATGCTGATGCTCCAGATACTCAACTAGTCTAAAGAAGGCCAGTTTTATTCTTTAATCAGAACAACAGTTTTCAGCTGTGATAACCCTTTTGCAATTATGTTTTCTAATTGATCAATTAGCCTTTTTAAAATGATAAAATTGGATTAGCTAACACAATGTGCCATTGGAACACAGGAGTGATGGTTGCTGATAATGGACCTCTGTAGATTATCCATAAATTAATATTTTATATATATATTTTTTATCACCCTTTTCCAGCTACAATAGTAATTTACAACATTAACAATGTCTACACTGTATTTCTGATCAATTTGATGCTATTTTAAATGGACAAAGGTGCTATTCTTTCAAAAACAAGGACATTTCTAAGTGACCCCAAACTTTTGAACGGTAGTGTGTGTATATACAAAAATAGTATCAATATTAATAATTAACGTATGGAACAATGGCCAAATGTAGTGCACTATAAAAAGCAATAGAGTGCCATTTGGGACGCAAACCCATCACTCACCTAGGAATGCAGTGAGGTTGAACGTGACTGCCCGGCACCACTGGACCACCAGGGGGAGCCCGTCTCTGGGGAAGGGGCTGACTCCGTCGATGTCCCTCAGATGCTCGCGGACGCGCTCCGGCCCATGGAAGGACTGGTCGGCCAGGGACACCAGCTCCAAGTCGGACACCGTCCAGGTCAGCAGAGACTTCCTCATGGGCGTGTTGGAGTAGAGGCGACGGGAGCGCTGGATGTAGATCTCTATGTGTTTGCGCTCTAGCGACGTATACAGCTCTTCTATCTTCCTGGCAGGCAGCAGTTCTCCGTGCTGCTTCCGTAGGTCAGCCACCTTCTTGTCCAGCAGCTGGAGCCTCTTGGAGCTCTCCTTGCTCTCATCCTTCATCAGCTCGTAGTTGTCCCTCAGCTTGATCTCGAAAACGTCATCCAGGAAGACGAAAGAGAACTGGCTGATCTTGAAGACCAGGTCTGGGGGCAGGTGCTGGGGGCCTGGGGTCTGACCAGGGCTGCTGTGCAAGGACTTGAGCCACTTCTGAACGCTGATGAACTTGTCAAAGGTGTTGGAGAAGTTGTACTGGTAGGGGAACTCCACAGCCAGGCAGGGGCAGGTGACCACCCAGGCACGGTTGTGTCGGGTGGAGAGGAAGGGAAAGAGGTGGCGTTGGTCCAGGGCCTGATCAGGGTGCGTCTGGACCTCCAGGCCCTTGAACGAGAATATGTTGTTGCCGTCGAAGTTGAGAAACATGTGTGGAGAGCGGACGTTCATGGAGCCGGAGTGAGTGGAGAGGGACAGGGCGTCTGTGTGCAGCAGGAGGTAGTTGTGCTCTGTCACCTGGGCTGTGAAGCGGGTTCTGCCCAGTTCTACACGAACAGACAGGTCCTTGACCGTACTGTGGGCTGGAGAAGTCTTAGTAGATCCACTCTCTGGAGGATCTGCTAAACTCTCGTCATTTCTTCTCTCTGTCAGGCCTAGAGAATCACACAGAGTATCCCAGCAACCCTGGCTCTCTGTCACGTGGTGATATAAAAACATGTGGTCTGATGGCGTCCACTGCACTGCCAGCTCCTCTTCACACTGGACCTGCACAAGGGAAGAGGACAAGGCATGTGAACTTATCTGAATAACACCGTCAATCAGGAAGAAGGAATAGGCCTGATGGACTGACGATAGGAAGAGTAACTGTAAGCTACCTCCACGTTCCCGGTGGCGACGTGGTAGCAGATGGCCAGGGTGGAGAGGCTGAGGACAGGGTTGGGGGTTTGGGCTGAGGGACAGCAGGGCTCCATGGTCTCTGTGAGAGCTTTCACTACACATAGACGTACACCCTGGACAGACAATGTGGAGCTTTCCGCCGAGCCTTGGGCCTTCACTTTGTCCACCCGCAAAGACACAGCTCCTAACACAAGACAGGAGCCAATTACCATACAGAATGTAGGCCTAGCTGGAGATGGAGATTAAGGGTCCATCCAAAATGGCACCCTATATAGTGCGCCAATTATGACCAGGGGCCATAATAGAGGGGATAGGGTGGCGTTTGGGACGTATCCCTAAATAACACTTCCCATTTAACTTACCTGCTACATTAGAGAGTGTGAACACATTGACATCCTCCAGGTTACACTCAATCTTAAAATAAAAGGCGCCCTGACAGGGGGAGGTTGTCCCATCAACAAGGGCAGGAACAGGCACCACATCTGGCTGCTCTGAGGCCTCCAGCTTCCTGCCATTGGCCAGGTTACAGAGGGCCAATAGGCGGGACAGGCACAAGGCACAGGTCTCGGACACCTCCAGCTGTAGGCCCTTCAGATTGGACTCCACACTCACACTCTCAGAATGACTACTGGACTCACTCTGGGGCTTGTTGAAGCTCCCCTGGGGGGACAGAGACAGCAAATATAAATAACAGCTGGTGTAGTATTGGTCAAATACTAATCAGGGCTGTGATCATCAGGTCAACACAGTAAATTAGGAAAAGTATGTTATTAGCTTAGAGGTAGGTCAATTTCAATGATCTATGAATAGAGTGTAATTTCAGAAAAGTAGGATTTCCTGTAGCCTGATTTTGATTTTCTTCATCACAACATTGGAACTGAGGAAAAACCACAGGGAGTAGTAGTGAGTAACCCTAAATAGTTAATGCCTACCTTGTTGTATGCCTGCGTTACCTGCAGTGTAAGGGAGTCCAGGATGAGGGCTTCCCCCCACACATGTTTGCCAGGGGGGTGGGGGGCCTGCTGGATGTGGGACCCCTGGCCTACCCTCCACCAGAAGTGGTCCAGGGACAGAGCGAGGCGGCGGTGAACATTCTGGAACTTGAGGCTCTCTGCGTTTGTGCTGATGTCCAGGAGGTGCTGCATCTCTACATTATACATGACATATTCAGATCTACTGAAGATCACAAATCACATTACTATATTTTGGGATGCAATTTTAACTCAACTCACTATGTGTAGGTGTGTGATGATTCCCGTGGTGTAAAAGGATATTGCATTTAATTCCCATATTTTCAGGGATAAAGTAATTGTAGTTAATGTGTTACAGACTGACAAAAGCTGACTGCTTTACAAAAACACTTCTGATGACTTATCTAATCTATCAGGGCTGTATGATTGGAAAGGGTTGATTCAACAGCACGCCAAGTACCATGATTAATCTCTTGAAACCGCTGCAATGTTGAACGCAGAATGAACTGAAGAAAAACACCCACTGCTCTCCATTAGCATTCCTGTCATTCCTCTCCAGGCAAGACTAAACTTTGTGTTCCCACAACAACATGCTTGACCTTTAATGCAATGGGAGTATATTTTGACCATGGCCTGTGTGAGTATGTGTGTGGTGCTGTACCTGAGCTGACTGAGATGAAGCCCAGGGCGAAGGGAGGAGTGTCTCCCAGCTGGACAGAAACGTTGACATTGGACACAGAGGAGCTGATCATCACTGGGGCGTCCAGATGGGGGAAGTTCCTGTAGGACGGGAGGGTATGCAAATACTCCACTGGACTACACACCACAATACACCACCAGACACAACAGAAACATGAAGATGAAGACAGGAGAGGAGTGTTAGTTGATTTCAGGTGGGCTCAAAATCAAAAGAAATCATGCTTTCTGGCCAGGTTAGTAATATATGTTGGATATTGTCTTTACATCCGTTTCAAGCAATGAACTGGTGTGCTTGACATTCTCCAGTCTGGTTTGTCAGTTGAAAATGCTCATACCTCTTTCTATGAGCTTCTTTCCTATGAATAAGCTGTTTCCATGGAAACAGGTCTAGCCAATGGGAGAACTCCTGGTGACGGTAGTGGATGATGCAGGTGTTGACTGTGACTGACCCTGAAATGTCTACTGATGTCACCTGGGGACATGAGTGGGAGATGAGCAAGAGACTTCAGATCAAACGGATTTCTTACAAGAGGTCAAATGTTAAGCATATTTACAAAGAGCTTTGATAATGCGGTGCAACTATGATAACTAGTAACCGTATCAATCAAATCCGAAGCACACCACTCACCTGCAGGACAGTCCTGAGGGTGTTAAGGCAAAGGATTCTCTGTCTGCTCTGGGAGAGGAGAAGCCCATCTGTTGACACACAAACAAAGAATGGTTATTTTCCACCCTCCCAGACCCTCTCTTTCCCTTCTATATGGCTACATCCCAAACGGCAACCTATTCCCTATATAGGGAATAGATTGTCGTTTGTGATGCACATCTTTCTGGTTCCCAGTGCCCAGCTCTCCACTCACCCTCCAGAAGTAGCTCCAGGCTGCTCTGAGGGAAGCTCATCTCAGGGGTGAAGCTCCTGAGGGGCAGCTGCTCGTCCTCACGTCCGTATCCCACCTTCAGAGACTTTAGGGTCCAGTTCAAGTGTCTGGATGATTCAGATATACAGTCAGAGGAAAAAGAAGATGACATTGTGCCTTTTTTTTTTAAATAACAAAAACACATGATTCATACCAACTCTGTGCACTATAACTCACCTTTTCTGGCTGTGCATGGACAGGGTTATACTAGTATTCTCAAACTCCATGTTGACCTTCTGGGGCACCAGCTGATGAAACTGATCCACTGCTTCAGTCTGGATATACTCGTCCTTTTCACATTCTAGAAGAAAATGACAACAGAGAAATGGTTGTGAATAATGCATTGCCGAATGGTTCTCAAAATCACCTTACAACAGCCATACAATAACATCACATCTGCGTCTCACGATACACTTTTCCCTAAAGTAGTGGACTATGTAGGGAATAGGGTGCCATTGGGACACAACCCGTTGCACTTTCTCACCGTCTGCAGAGAGAGTGCTCTCCAGAGGAGGAGGTGGAAGCAGTAGCTGGCTGAGGAACAGGCCCTCGTGCAGCTCAGCAAGCAGTGTTCTCACACACAGGGCCAGTCGGCCTGGACGCAGCTCTGGCAGGCTGACATCCCCAGACAGCACCAGGCTCAGGGACACCTCTGCCAGACATGTATCCTGCTGAGCAGTGAGTTGGGACAATGCAGTGAAATACATTCTGTGAAGTAACACTTCTTTAAAATAGACCCACTAAAAAGACTGCTATGTTTACATGGGAAGAAACCCCACATACCAATCGACTGCTTTTAAGCACTTTACTGCTTAGCTGTCCAACAGAAAAGTCCCAGGCCAACCTGTTATGAAAGTTTGAGAAATTGTTATGAAGAATATGAAAATGTAAATAGTCAGGCTAAACTAAAAAGACTGATCTGTTTAGATGAAGTTAGTGTGTAGAGGTTTAATACCTTTTGCCCTGGTGGTCGAGCAGTAAGTCGATACTTGAGGTGGTCATGTACCATAAAGACTCTGACAGGGCTAGGTTTAGCACCATCACATTGATGGAGTCAATATGGAAAGACAGCAGCTGAGAGCGGAAAGACAGCAGCTGAGAGCACTGTTTTTCATGAATCATTTAATGAGTAAAATTCATATATAAACAGGTGTGTGTTTGTCCCTACCTGGGAGAGGAACCGCAGGGCTGCAGGGCTAAGGGGAACCTTCCCTGACTCTCCTCCATCACGGCTCTTAGGCGCCCGAGGTCTTAGAGGCTGCTGCAAGTCCACTCTCACTCTGGACTCGCCCACACACAAAGCCAGGCACCTCCTGAGGAAAAATAAAAATAAAAAAAGAGTTCACAACCTTGTATTGTTAAATTATTCACAGGTCCTTTCCCTCAAAGGCCAAGAAAGCTGAGAGATATGCAATTAAGATATGCGGGTATAAGATTGTATAACCATGTCTTTAAAAAACTCACGGCAGGTTCTGGTTTAAAAGTTTGCTTGAAATCCATATCCTGTCTATTTCCTGCAATAAAAACAAGGAGAAATGCACCTGGTTTACAACTGAATTGTAGTCTTACACGAGTTGAAAAAGGTTGTATATTCTACAATGTGTGACAATACACAAATAAATACCCTTCCCAATGAAGACATAGAAACAGGATTTCTAGGGATGTAACGATTCGCATCGGTCCCGGATTCAAATGTTTAAGAAGCAAGTGCATTAGTACGTGGACCCCAAACCGATCCAAATGTAGCATTCAAACGTTACAAATCGCAGGATCACAAAAATGTTTTGCTCATATTAGCAACATTTTTTTCCACCTTCGGAAAATACCTCTCATATTTTGTGACAACTGATGCTTCCTCTCCTTAAGTGTCGAACTGCATGTAACTGTGTTGAGTCATTGATCTGCAAGTCATTTTGCCTGCCGAACAACCCCAGGAAATATCAGTATCCTTGTCAAAGTGCGAACTGTGCCCGGCTTCACGTACTGACCAACGGAAGTAGGCGCAATGTTGCCAATTTAGTGACTTTATCGCTATTATTTATTGGTACAGGCTAGCGAAAAATGCAGGTACTTTTCAGGCTGCCTTTGGAAAGTTTTGCCACAGTTTCTATGTTTTTGATAGCATTTAGCGACTTTGTCACTAAATTCTGCCGCAAACGAGTGTGAAAAGAGGTCTGCGTTAAAGCCAATTTACGCTTAATCTGAAAATGTGGTTGGAAGCGCGGTATGGATGGTGTAACGCAAATTTCGGCGACTCCAGATGCATGCAGAGGCCAAATTTGGCTCCGTACCACATCGCCATTCGCCCCTCAAAATTTAAAACAACGCGGAGACATCCGTTTAGCTCCGCATTGACACGATTTGTTGACGTTAGGTGAGGGCGAGATGTCCTGCATAAACACAAACTCCTGATCTTACGCATGTGCGTGGCACCTTCAGCATTCAAATGCTAAAAGGATAGACTTTATTAGTTGAGTGACAACCTATTGTCGTCTATTCACTGTTGAAAAGTGTATAAATAATTTATTACAACTATTTTGCAATGAATATCTACAGTATCCTCAACAGCAATCTGTAGAGTAGCACCATGGTTTAGCCAAAGCTAGTTTCTGTCCTCCTCTAGGTACATTGACTTCAATACAAAACCTATGAGGCTCATGGTTCTCACCCCCTTCCATAGACTTACACAGTAATTATGACAACTTCCAGAGGAAGTTAAATGTCCTCAGAGGCAATTCATCTTGCAGCAGTCAGAAAACATACATTACCATTCAAAAGTTTGGGGTCACTTAGAAATGTCCTTGTTTTTCAAACAAAAGCAATTTTTTGTCCTTTAAAATAACATCAAATTGATCAGAAATACAGTGTAGACATTGTTAATCTTGTAAATGACTATTGTAGCTGGAAACGGCAGATTTTTTAAATGGAATATCTACATAGGTGTACAGAGGCCCATTATCAGCAACCATCACTCCTGTGTTCCAATGGCACGTTGTGTTAGCTAATCCAAGTTTATCATTTTAAAAATGCTAATTGATCAATAGAAAACCCTTTTGCTATCATGTTAGCAAAGCTGAAAACTGTTGTTCTGATTTAAGAAGCAATAGAAACTGGCCTTCTTTAGACTAGTTGAGTATCTGGAGCATCTGAATTTGTGGGTTCGATTACAGGCTCAAAATGGCCAGAAACAAAGCACTTTCTTCTGAAACTCGTCAGTCTATTCGTGTTCTGAGAAATTAAGGCTATTCCATGCGAGAAATTGCCAAGAAACTGAAGATCTCATACAATGCTGTGTACTACTCCCTTCACAGAACAGCGCAACCAGAATAGAACCAGAATAGAAAGAGGAGTAGGAGGCCCCGGTGCACAACTGAGCAAGAGGACAAGTACATTAGTGTCTCTAGTTTGAGAAACAGGCGCCTCACAAGTCCTCAACTGGCAGCTTCATTAAATAGTACCCGCAAAACACCAGTCTCAACATCAACAGTGAAGAGGCAACTCCGGGATGCTGGCCTTCTAGGCAGAGTTCCTCTGTCCAGTGCCTGTGTTCTCTTGCCCATCTTAATCTTTTCTTTTTATTGGCCAGTCTGAGATATGGATTTTTCTTGGCAACTCTTTGCAAGCCCAAAAAGACAGCTGTGGTGTGGTTCTTCTTGGTTCTTCTGTAGTGCATAAAGACAGCTACATATAGAGTGTACAAGGTGGAATTGAATGTGTCAATCAATGTCTGTCACCTTGATTACTCAATTTTTTCTCGACATGTGCACCTACATGGTAAACATTCATTCAGAGGCTAGGTTGTAGAAACCGCATGATGGGTTTAGGGAAAGATTTATAGTATCATGTAGTAGCCTAAACCTATCGATGTTACATTGAGCTGGGTGTATGGAATATGAATGACAGTCATCCAATATACGGTAATAGAAATAAGGCCATGCTCATTAAAAAAATAATCATCCTCCCTCATCTTAAACGGCACTGACTGCCACTGCCTGCTGAATTGGGCTTACAATACATTTTATTTTTGTTGTTCAGGTTTATCATCAAGCAATAGTTTTGGTGGATTTGCTTTAAACAAATCAGTGTATATGGTAATTGTTAAATATACAGGGTATATCTAGTATACAGGGTATATCAAGTTTATAAATTCATAAAAGGACAGCAATCATTTTTGCGAGGTGCACTGCATGGCCAAAGCGAGGAGAAGAGAAAATCACTCAGTAAACGGTCAAAACCATTTGATTTTCAGATGGAGGTGAAATTCAAAATTGTGCTATATAGTGACTTTAGAAAGTATTCATACCTCTTGACTTATTCCATATTTTGTTGTGTTACAGCCTGAATGCAAAATGTATTAAATATGATTTTTTTTCTTTCACCCATCTACACACATCAGCAGCAGATTTGATTTAGAATGGAAAATTAATGTGTGTATGCAACAAATGTTAGCACATCTAATCGTAACGCATCGAACCAAATCGCATCGATTCGTTCTCTAATCAAACAATCGTTTCACACTAAAACATATCGTTCCTGTATGGTATCGGAGCACATGTACCTAGCTAGATATGTATCGGAAAGATGCACATCCCTAAATTTCATTTCATAAGCAAAAGGCTTTGCGTAAATGTAATGTGAACAAAGCCTACCAGAGTGTGCTGGGGCTGAAACTGGATACTTATTCCATGCACTGAAAAGAGCCCTACTGATTTGATCTTCAGCTCAGCATTCAGTGTGTTGTGGAAGAACCGTACCGCCAGGCTGCATATTAACCATCTGAAAATAACCAGAGAGAACAACATACCATGTCAAATGATTTGATAATGTCACCGATCATAAAGAAATGATACATTGAACAGACTAGAAGTCGACCGATTAATCGGAATGGCCGATTAATTAGGGCCGATTTCAGGTTTTCATAACAATCGGAAATCGGTATATTTGGGTGCCGATTTCCGATTTTTGAAAATATTTGTATATAAAAAAAATGTATACCTTTTATATAACTAGGCAAGTCAGTTAAGAACACATTCTTATTTTCAATGACTGCCTAGGAACTGTGTGTTAAGTGCCTTGTTTATGGGCAGAACGACAGATTTTCACCTTGTCAGCTCAGGGGTTTCAATCTTGCAACCGCACAGTTAACTAGTCCAACGCTCTAACCATTGCACTCCACGAGTAGCCTGCCTGTTATGCAAATGCAGTAGAAGCCAAGGTAAATTGCCAGCTAGCATTAAACTTATCTTATAAATAACAATCAATCATAATCACTAGTTATAACTACTAATCCAGTTTAGCAAGCAATATTAACCAGGTGAAATTGTGTCATTTCTCTTGCGTTCATTGCACGCAGAGTCAGGGTATATGCAACAGTTTGGACTGCCTGGCTCATTGCAAACTAATTTGTCAGAATTGTACATAATTATGACATACATTGAAGGTTGTGCAATGTAACAATAATATTTAGACTTAGGGATGCCACCCATTAAATAAAATACCGAACGGTTCCGTATTTCACTGAAATAATAAACGTTTTGTTTTCGAAATGATAGTTTCCGGATTCGATCATATTAATGACCAAAGGCTCGTATTTGTGTATTATTATGTTATAATTGAGTCTGATTTGATAGAGCAGTCTGACTGAGCAGCAGCAGGCCCGTAATCATTCATTCAAACAGCACTTTCGTGCGTTTTGCCAGCAGCTCTTCGCAAGCATAGCGCTGTTTATGACTTCAAGCCTATCAGCCTAATGGCTGGTGTAACCAATGTGAAATGGCTAGCTAGTTAGCTGGGTGTGCGCTAATACTGTTTCAAACGTCACTCGCTTTTAGATTTGGAGTAGTTATTCCCCTTGCGCTGCAAGGGCAGCGGCTTTTGTGGAGCGATGGGTAACGATGCTTCGAGTGTGGCTGTTGTCGATGTGTTCCTGGTTCGAGCCCAGGTAGGGGCGAGGAGGGGGACGGATGCTATACTGTTACACTGACAATACTATAGTGCCTATAAGAACATCCAATAGTCAAAAGTATATGAAATACAAATGGTCTAGAGAGAAATAGTCCTATAAATACTATATTAACTACAACCTAAAACCTTTTACCTTGGAATTCTGAAGTCTCATGTTAAAAGGAACCACCAACTTTCATATGTTCTCATGTTCTGAGCAAGGAACTTAAATGTTTGCTTTTTTACATGGCACATATTACTTTCTTTGTTTTTGCATTATTTAAACCAAATTGAACATGTTCCATTATTTATTTGAGGCTAAATTGATTTTATTGCTGTTTTATATTAAGTTAAAATAAGTCTTAATTCAGTATTGTTGTAATTATCATTAATACAAACAAAAAATGGGCCGATTAATCGGTATTCGGGTTTCGTCCCCCAATAATCGGCATCGGCTTTAAAATCATAATCGGTCGACCTCTAGAACAGACACATCTTCTGTGTCTCTCACTTCTCCATCAACAAAGTTGTGTGCATTTGTTTGCCTGTCATTTTCAAATCAAATCATATTTGTTACATACACATTTAGCAGATGTTATTGCAGGTGTAGAGAAATGCTTGTGTTTCTAGCTCCAACAGTGCAGTAATACCTAACAATTCACACAACCTAAAAGTAAAAGAATGGAATTAAGGAATATATAAATATTAGGATGAGCAATGTCGGAGTGGCATAGACTAAAATACAGTAGAATATAATACAGTATATACACATGAGATGTGTAAAGCAAAAATATGTCAACATTATTAAAATTACTAGTGTTCCAGTATTTCTACTTGCACATCCTCATCTGCACATATCACACCAGTGTAAATTGCTAAAGTGTAATTACTTCGCCACTATTTGCACACACTGTATACAGATTTTTCTATTGTGTTATTGACTGTACGTTTGTTGATCAAAATGTGTCGCACTGCTTTGCTTTATCTTTGCCAGGTCGCAGTTGTAAATGAGAACTTGTTCTCAACTGGCCTACCTGGTTAAATAAAGGTGAAATAAAATAAAAAATAAATAAAGTGGCCAGTAATTAAGTCTATGTATAAGGGGCAGCAGCCTCTAAGGTACAGGGTTACATAACCTGATAGCCACCTAGATATTGAGTTCCATCAAAGGACAGGCTGGCACTTGTGTTAGTGCACAAAGATAAGGCATTGTTCTAGCCAACTCTTGCAGCAAAGCTTCAGCAGTTCAGTTGTCTGATTGCCCAAGTCATTCCCATTACAACATTTAGTGCGTTCTCTACATTTCTCAAGTCACATGAATAGTGATTTTCAGAGGTAGAAAGAATCAGGTATTCCAAATGTAAGGTATGCATAGATACTTTCTGAAAAGGGGACAGCTGCATTATTTGATGATTTGGCAATAGTTGTTTTGGCATTAGAAGGAAGGTATATTAGACAGGAATATTGTGTGAACATGTTCTTCCCCCATGTTATGGCATGTTTTCTTACCTGAAGAGTAGAACAGATAGGAGCAGGAACAGGAGAAGTGCTAGTATGACGATCAGCAGGAGAGACATTTGTCCTGATGTTGACCCCTCGTTCACACCCAATGTGTGGTCATGGGGTTGGTTATTTTGATTTCAATGCCTCACGGTGGGAAATTAAGACAGTTCAGCTCCTCTTTGGATCCCGGAGATACCTGTCATGCAGGTGCCTCGAGCTTAATGTCACGTTATGTCTTGTTAGCTAAAGAAGTGTAATCATGGCACTATTCAATAGCTATTAAATAACATATGCCAGCTAACGCTGTCTTGTCTAGTCTGGAAAATCTGATAGCTACACTTCACTAGCTAGGTTAGCTCGCAGGGCCAAACTGGTATGCTAACGTCGTTACCTAACGTTGGCTGACACAAAAAGTTTGAAGGAACCGATATAGCTAGCGGGTTAGATGGAAAGCTGGAACTGGCTCACAGTTTCGAGTAGCGAGCTAGCTAACTATACTCAGATATCACTGGTCAGTCACTAGCTGGTAGCTAGCTACGACGTTCGTTGGCTAGCTAAATAGCCACGTACTAGCTAGCAAAAGCGTCAATTGAAACCAATGTTGGCAAATTTGGTAGCTATCTAACAAATATAAGCCCCTTTTCAACCTCTTGTAAATCTGACGGTCTCAAATGTTCTTATCCCGTCTGGAGGGTTCTCATCCTCCTTACATTTTCAGTAGCAAAGCACCATCATATTCTAGGATTGTTGTCCACAACCGTAAACAGTGGAGCGATGAGCAGAACCAAAAAGTCAATATGGAAATGGCCAACCAATTTGTTTCCCGGAGTTCGAAACGCCTCACACTGAACCCATTCTGGATGTCTCTGGCCTAGCTACATTGCACTTATATTTTCAATCAGTGCACACAAGTTTATTAAAAAATGATTTAATATGCTTCTCCCTCTTTATTATGCAGCATAACAACTCAATAGTTCGTTTAATAAGGGACCAAACACTTATTTAGTGTCATTCATCTCTTTATGCCAAAGAAATGGAATCACTAGAAGATGATACGAGTGAGTTGTTAGCAAAGGTTAGGCAATTCTCCCATCTTGATGAAAATGTTCATGGCACCCCCTTTTGATATAGTTCACTTTCATTTCCCCTTTTGAAACAGTTCAATGAGCACAACACAGTTTCAACATCACATGATATGCCCTGTCATTTCATTGGTTTTTCAACCTGCAGCGTCTGCACCTTTTACAAACCTTGACCTACAATTTGGCAGTGTGAGGACTTCAAATTGAAAGTACTTTTCTACCACACACTTGCAGTCTTGCACTTCACTGTTCTGATGAAGTCGGAATTATTACAGTGTTTTATTCATTTCATTGAGCTGAACAGGTATAATTGTTTTATTTGCATACAAAAACATGATTCATTTAAAAGTTGTCCATGTTCATCAAGCTTCTGCCACAGTATGAATGAAATATAGGTACACTTTCAGTCTCCTAAACATCTCTAAATAATGCTTCTGGTTGAGTAAAATCTATTGACGTAGTGCAGCTGGAAGGGTAATGCCATATACGGGGCAAAATATACAGGCAATTAGAGATCCCATGCTCTACACCTCTATTGGAGTGTTCACAAACACATCCAGGTACAGTAGTTGGAGATGTCCAGTAGACACATGACGGCTCCGTTATGTTCTAAGCATTTACGCTGAAGCCTTCTGCTTGTTGTGCTTGGCAAACCACTCATCACTTTTATCTTCAGCCATAGCCTGAAAATAAATTAGGGTAATAGATTAAGACTATGTACTCAGTGATAATGCAAAGTATGGTTTCATTTTCATAATATTTCTAAATACCAACCTTATCCAGCAATGCATTTCCACTGGGGTCCATCTGGGAGAGTTGTCTGAATGCCTCATCTCCCACAAAGCAGATCTCATGGCCATCCTAGACCACATATGACCACCGTTATTATGTGCAGAATGTAGAATTAATACATTTTACCCATGTTAATCATTTGGTAATGCACTCACTGGATCAGCCAGAATGACCACTTCTACTGTAGCCTTCCCAGGGGTGTCCAGGCTAACCAAAGGAGTAAGGATTTTATAGTTTTCTTTTGTCATCAGGGCTTCAAGATCTGGCAACTAAAAATAATTAAACAACAATTATTCAATATTGCTTTCTGTGTGCATGTGTAACCGGTGTGAAATGGCTAGCTCGTTAGCAGGGTGCACACTAATAGCGCTTCAATCAGTGACGTCACTCGCTCTGAGACCTTGAACTAGTTGTTGCTCTGCAAGGGCCGCGGCTTTTATGGTGCGATGGGTAACGGTGCTTCAAGGGTGACTGTTGTCAATGTGTGCAGAGGGTCCCTGATTCGAGCCCAGGTAGGGGCGAGTAGAGGGACGGAAGCAAAACTGTTACACGTGTAAATAATTTATAGCATTGTATAGACCTCTTTCTGTGTTAGCAAACACTGCTGCATGAGGGCGATGCGAGCAAGCTGATGGCAGAACAAGGGCAAGTTCTTATAGAAACGGCAGCAAAAAAATCCTATTTACATTTTGCTTATGAGTGATTTCACACTACTTTTGGATTATACGGCTCGTATGAATGTCCTGTTTAATATGTTTGTGTCATCATCGCAAATCACTGCATTATACTTTCAAAAAATAATAATAACTCAGAAATTGTCTCTTTGGCTAGCTTTTGCAACAGCCTATTTCAATGATCGTTAACATTCTAGCTAACAACTGCTGCATCCAGTAGTTATTTTGCAAAGATTACAACCAAATATAATCTTCGTCAACTGTTCAAGCTAGAATCAAAACATTGTAAGCATATGAGAGCCAAAAAAAGTTTTTTTGTTTAGAATAATAAAAAAGTACATCTAGGTGATGTTGAATGTGCGCAAATGGCGACGGCTTTCTTACTGCCGTCAAGAGACAGGCGGATATGTGCATGACATCAGTGTGTCGTGTACTGGAAAAGGGTCTATTACTTCACCTGCTTATGTGGACAAGAGAAAGCTATCCTCCCGAAAGCTGTCCCATGATCTACTGTCCCTCCAATGTTGTAAAGCTCTAGTTTACACTGCAAATATACAGAAAAACACACCTAGCATTAGCACCATCTTATCAATTAATGCAAACACACACTCGTGTTCTAAGTGTACAACACAGGAGGCTGCTGAGGGGAGGATGGCTCATAATAATGGCCGCAATGGAGCAAATGGAATCATCCACATGGAAACCATTTGTTGGATGTATTTGATACCATTCCACTAATTCCACTCAAGCCTTTACCACAAGCCCTCCTCCCCAATTAAGGTGCCACCAACCTCCTGTGGTGTAGAACCAAGTGTCTCTCTCTCACACACCTGAGTGTCTGTGAATCCCAACAGCACAGTCTTTTTCTCCTCATTTCTCTCCATCACCTTCATCCCCAGAAGGGAGGACCAGTAGTGTGTTGATTTCGGCAGGTCAGACACTGCCAGACATACCTTCTGTACAGGATCTTTAAACAAGTGAAAAACAGACACACATACAGTTGAAGTCGGAAGTTAACATACACTTAGGTTGGAGTCATTAAAACTCATTTTTCAACCACTCCACACATTTCTTGTTAACAAACTATAGTTTTGGCAAGTCGGTTAGGACATCTACTTTGTGCATGTCTACTTTGTGCATCTACTTTGATTTCCAACAATTGTTTACAGACAGATTATTTCACTGTATCACAATTCCAGTGGGTCAGAAGTCTACATACACTAAGTTGACAGTGCCTTTCAACAGCTTGGAAAATTCCAGAAAATGATGTCATGACTTTAGAAGCTTCTGATAGGATAATTGACATCAGTTGAGTCAATTTGAGGTGTACCTGTGGATAATTTCAAGGCCTACCTTCAAACTCAGTGCCTCTGCGTGACATCATGGGAAAATCAAAAGAATTCAGCCAAGACCTCAGAAAAACAATTGTAGATCTCCACAAGTCTGGTTCATCCTTGGGAGCAATTTCAAAACTTCTGAAGGTACCACGTTCATCTGTACAAACAATAGTATGCAAGTATAAACACCATGGGACCACGGAGCCGTCATACAGCTCAGGAAGGAGACGCGTTGTCTCCTAGAGATGAACGTAATTTGGTACGAAAAGTGCTAATCAATCTCAGAACAACAGCAATGGACCTTGTGAAGATGCTGGAGGAAACCGATACAAAAGTATCTATAGCCACAGTAAAACGAGACCTATATCGACATAACCTGAAAGGCCGCTCAGCAAGGAAGAATCCACTGATCCAAAAACGCCATAAAAAAGCCAGACTACGGTTTGCAACTGCACATGGGGACAAAGATCGTACTTTTTGGAGAAATGTCCTCTGGTCTGATGAAACAAAAATAGAACTGTTTGTCCATAATGACCATCGTTATGTTTGGAGGAAAAAGGGAGAGGCTTGCAAGCCGAAGAACACCATCCCAATCGTGAAGCATGGGGGTGGCAGCATCATGTTGTGGGGTGCTTTGCTGCAGGAAGGACTGGTGCACTTCACAAAATAGATGGCATCATGAGGGAGGAAAATTCTGTGCATATATTGAAGCAACATCTAAAGAAATCAGTCAGGAAGTTAAAGCTTGGTCGCAAATGTGTCTTCCAAATGGACAATGACCCCAAGCATACTTCCAAAGTTGTGGCAAAATGGCTTAAGGACAACAAAGTCAAGGTATTGGAGTGGCCATCACAAAGCTCTGACCTCAATCCTATAGAAAATTTGTGGGCAGAACTGAAAAAGCATGCGCAAGCAAGAAGGTCTACAAACCTGACTCAGTTACACCAGCTCTGTCAGGAGGAATGGGCCAAACTTCACCCAACTTATTGTGGGAAGCTTGTGGAAGGCTACCTGAAACATTTGACCCAAGTTAAACCATTTAAAGGCAATGCTACCAAATACTAATTGAGTGTATGTAAACTTCTGACCCACTGGGAATGTGATGAAGGAAATAAAAGCTGAAATAAATCATTCTCTCTACTATTATTCTGACATTTCGCATTCTTAAAAAAAGTGACCTAACTGACCTAAGTCAGGAAGTGTTTACTAGGATTAAATGTCAGGAATTGTGAAAAAAACAACATTTAAATGTATTTGGCTAAGGTGTATGTAAACTTCCCAACTTCAACTGTACACAATATACAGGTAACTGTCAAAATAAAGGAAATTAGTAAATGAGGGATACAAAGTATATTGAAATCAGGTGCTTCCAAACAGGTGTAGTTCCTGAGATAATTAAGCAATTACATCCCATCATGCTTAGTGTCATGTATAAAAATGCCTAGTTACCCATTATTTTGGCTACCATGGCTAGAATAAGAGATTTCTTTGAAAGGGGGGTGTCAAAGGAGCATAGGGGGTTTAAAGTGTGTGTGGGTATCTCGGTCACCAGATCTCAACCCAATTGAACACTTATGGACACTTATGGGAGATTCTGGAGTGGCACCTGAGACAGTGTTTTCCACCACCATCAACAAAACACAAAATTATGGAATTTCTCATGAAAGAATGGTGTCGCATCTGTCCAATAGAGTTCCAGACACTTGTGGAATCTATGCCAAGGCGCATTGAAGCTGTTCTGTTTTGGCAGTTACCTGGATGTAATTGATATCTAGATTGGTTCCAGATACGTTTGTGCTCCTGCCTACTCAATGCAAACCAAACATGGCATGGCAAGAACTGGCATGATGGCACAAACAGACTGGTACCCAGGTTAATTTCCTCCTGGACTTTTAAATAAGCATGGTAGACTATAGTCTACTTTAGAGTCTACTACAGCAATGATCTTCTGTGCAAAGCACTGTTGACCCACCATTGTGAGGCTGATCTTTGTCCACCAGGTAGAAGTGGTAACCTCCAGGGGCCTCAACCAGATAGAGAGCCTCTCCAACCTCAGTGAGGGGCCAACCAAGCCGCTTAGCATTGCTGACAGCCTGGCTAGACTGCAGAGTCAGACCCTGAAATAAAGACATGGTGGCATACATTGAGTTAGGATTGGGTTAAAATATATATATATATATATGTGTTCATGAATAACCATTCACTTACCAGGAAGTCATTGCCAAGGCGATATTCTCCCACTCCATAATTGTAGGTCAGCTCAGCCACAAAGTGATCATCCTCTGGACCAAAGCCGACCATTGTCTTGCTCCATTTTCCATCATAAGGGCTGAATACACACAAGCAAGTAGGGCATCATGAGAGAGACCGTGACTATTGTTACACAACAAGTAGTTCAAACATTATATTTTCATAAGAGGTGTTGGTTGAACAGTAAAGTTGACAGCCTGCCTACCCATTACAAGTGGCCCTGCATCCCTCTTCAAACTCTTCATGACGCAAAATCTGAAATCAAATCAATGATTTTGACATTTTGGCAAAACAGTGATCTAGTCCCCAATATCACGTGAGTTTACAGCACTATGAACACCATTGAAACACAAATCATAACAAACGATTGAAACAAATTAAATGTGGCGCAGCAGTCTAAGGCACTGCATCCCAGTGCAAGAGTTGTCACTACAGTCCCTGGTTCGACTCCAGGGTGTATCACATCCGGCCATGATTGGGAGTCCCATAGGGCGGCGCACAATTGGCCCAGAGTCGTCCGGGTTTGGCCGGTGTAGGCCGTCATTGTAAATAACAATTTGTTCTTAAGTGACTTGCCTAGATAAATAAAGGTTCAATTAAAAATACCAACGGTGGTACACTCTGTGCAAGTGAAATCTATTGGTCACATGTTTGAGGATGTTCTACGAAAGAGCTGGAAATGTACCTTCATGCCTAGCACATCTCGGTAAAAGGTGGCCGTTTTGCTTCTGTCACCCACTTTGAAAACGAAATGCAAGGCTCGTCTCAAAGCCATTATATCCCAGGTGAGTTCGCTGTGTACTTATATTAAGATGATTTTTCACGCTCTGTTTGTCTACGTCGAATGAGGAACCTTGCAATTGATTGCTCTGGTAGCGATTCTATGGAAGATAACGTTTTTCGGTACAGATAAAAATGATTTGCCGCTGAATCGTAGATCAAATCTATCTCAAGATAACGGAGTATTTAAATTAAAAGTTAAGCATATTATATTGTTTTACAGATCAGTATTACCAACAAAACACGTTATAAACTTGGATTACCCCCCCCCACACACACGTTTTATGGTATAAACCAACCAATCGTCATGCCGCTGTTTAATGTTTCCACGCCCTCTTCGCGAAGATGGTGACGTCCATGAGAGGCATCTTCTTCCAGCAGGACGAAGTCATATGATGAAAAAGGCAACGACTGTATCGTAGATTCAAAAAGATACGTGCGAGCATTGAAAATGAGACCCGTGAAGGTGTTGTATCCTGATAGTGAGAGGACATTTCAAACATCGAAAAAAATGTCAGATCAAATCGGCACAAGCAGTCTGACAGTTGTGTCCAAAATGAAGGAGTCCACTGTCAACGACCATTTAAAAAATTAGACCACTGATCGTGTTTTCAGCAAGTCATGGAGTGCCAGAAATGGCAAAGCATCCTCCTCGCCGGGAACATACAACCAATCTGAAGGACCAACTAGGTGGCCTCAAATTCGAAAGGACCGTCCCTGGTGACAAAAGATTGGCGTAAGTATCTGTGCATGTTGGCTATCGACCCTGTTAGATAATTGAGTGAATATGTCCGCTTTCATTATAGTGGCTAGTAGAGGTTTAGTAACTACGGTCTGTGATGTATGTTTGCATGTAGACTTTGTATGAAGTCAAGATACATAGCCTGCTATCTGGACTGAACATCAACTATCTTCTCGCCATCTCCCATGAGGGTGGTGAGTGTGACTCGCTCCATGACGTTTCGGGAGCACCAGTTTAAGATCCCGCTGGGGGGTTGCTGGTGCCAACCCCCAGATGGTGTTCTTCAGTTCTGTGTACACACTTTGTGAGCTCCCCTTGGATAAACTGAAGAGGGCCACTCTGGTTAAAGTCACGTTTGAGGAATATCAAGATCTACCCTAGGGTGTATGATTTAAAACATTTTTTTTGTTCAAATTGTACCCCTTTTTTCTCCCCAATTTCGTAGTGTCCAATTGTTGTAGTAGCTACTATCTTGTCTCATCACTACAACTCCCGTACGGGCTCGGGAGAGACGATACACAACCCAACCTAGCCGCACTGCTTCGTAACACACAGCGCGCATCCAACCCGGAAGCCAGCCACCCCAATGTGTCGGAGGAAACACTGTGCACCTGGCAACCTTGGTTAGCGCGCACTGCGCCCGGCCCGCCACAGGAGTCGCTGGTGTGCGATGCGACAAGGACATCCCTACCGACCAAGCCCTCCCTATCCCAGACGACGCTAGGCCAATTGGACCTCCCGGTCACGGCCAGTTACGACAGAGCCTGGGCGCGAACCCAGGGTCTCTGATGGCACAGCTGGGGCTGCAGTACAGCTCCCTTGACCACTGCGCCACCTGGGATGCCCAATTTGATGTTATGATTTTGAAGTTGTTCTATACTCTACAGTATATTGACAATACTTTCCCCTTGTAGCCATATTTTCTCAGCCAGACCCATCCTGGCTGACATTCCCTCAGGACCAGCGTGGTCAATCTGTGTCACTGTCCCTGATCTGTGACAACGTGCAGGAACCTGGGCACCATCCTGCCACAATGTCCTGCTCACCAAGGGTATGTCATGATGATAAACTGGGGATGGGCATAATCCAATTTATAGAAATGTTACACCCTATTCAAGTCAATGATGCCATATTGGGTGGACTGGTGGCCATTTTGAGTGTACCCATAGGAGCTGATAGTGAGGAATTAGTGTGTGAACTTGTGCACTACTCTGGATGGTTCTTTCACTAAGTATCTTGTGTAGGTCTCTTTTCACAGGCTGTGTGGACGCTTGGGAACCTAAGGTGCTGCGAGCAGTGATTGGTGCCCATTTCCGCCTTCCCCAGCTTGGACTGGGACGACATTCAAAACCAGCTGCCAAAGTCTGACAGTCCACGTAGCAGACAACTGCAGCGGCTATGAGAGAGAAATAGCTGAGAACATGGAAGCAAACCAGTCCAACAAACCTTCAAAGGCAGGGGACTTTGGATGGATGAGTAGCAGGCCTAATTGTAAAGACATGCACTATGAGGAATATCAGATTCCAAGAGCGGCGACCAAGTTGTACCATGAAGGCTGGGCTCAGGGGAACACAGGCCATGTGATTGGTGGAGAAACTCATGGACTGAGTCTGGAAGCTGTCCAATTGGTTGAGAGAACTGCCGGTCCAAGACTGTTCATCCCTGTGGTCCCTGGAGTGGACGGTCTCAACTCAGCCAGCATGCTCCTGTTTGAAGGCAGCTGTTAAACATAATGGAGACGTCTTGGAGGAAAGCTTAATCTAAAGTGCAATTTCCATGATTTTCCTGGAAGCCATTTTGAGTGTAACAGACATGTTATTCCTGGTGTCACTTTTTCCATGCATACATTCTAGACTGCACAACACCTCTTCACTGTACCTCATGTCAGACTGACTCATATGGATGGATTTCATTTCCATATTCAACTCGGCTAATAAAAGTGAAATAAAACCAGCGTTTGGCTGAAAATGACAATTACCACGATGTGAAATGTGTTCTTTCCGGTCTGCCTATTTACTCAATTATATCTTCCAATTCCTGCCAGTGTGGCTTTGTAAGCTTCACTTACACTCCACACAGTTTCCTACTATATTTCCTGCCAGTTATGACTAAACTGCTGCCATTCAAGATGACTGCTTAATCTCTATACTGGACATGTGCATGTCTGTTTAGCAAGGGAAATAACCTGTCAATTAACAACTTCACTGATGGGCATATGAAAGCAATTATCATAGTAACCACAGTGGCACCTGAAGCAATTTGGGAACATTTACTGTAGGCAAGGAAGTTGTAGGGTAAAAAACAACTTCATTGAAAGGTGTGAAATACTTGGTTGTATACAAAGTCTGACATCAAGACAAATTGTACTTTAAAAAATAAATATATAAATGGAAACTAAATTTAGGTCATGATGCATTATAAATAATGGGACACATGTAGGTAATACTGTAAAATACATTTTCTCAATGGAATAAAACTGCTTGACCAAGTGAATGAGAACTGGCCTCATGGATAGAGGAAGTTGCCAGACAGTTGTGCTTAACAGTGAATTTTAATGGCTGTGAAGTTATGACTAAAGACAACCAGGGAGTGACAGAAAATGTGAATTAATACTTCACTTAGTTGCTAAGATGGATTTTAAATGCCATTTTTGTGCCTTCAAAAATATCTGGCCTTTTCAAGAGAGGATCTTCACAGAAAATCATCTTAAAATGTCATGGTGGTTGAGATGGAAACATAATTATGATAAGACTACTATCTCTCGTATCATGGAGAACATGACATGGTATTTGAAATACCATTCACAATACAAAACAAGCAAATACAGACAAAATGACCTTTTAAAACAGGGAAATCAGACATTGTTAGGTCTATACTGTATGCACAGCGGTCATACTATTCTGCAGCACCATTTAAAACAGAAGAACAATAACACCAGACGGAAGATCAGAACATTTTCTGCACTGCATACTTGTAAATTACAACTACAGAACATTTGTTGCAATCATTTTATTCTTTCCCAGCAATGAGGGTTCGGCAAAAGAAAGAGACATTGTGAAAATTCAAGTCCATTGGGTCAACATTGTGTGGATTTTTCTAGTATCAAGAAATGCCAATAATGAAACTGATCAAATAAGCTATTGGAGCCAAAAAGCAACAGAATGTCCATATTACTGTAGGGGCTTTAGTCAATGCAAGGCACCACAGGAGAAGACTCCATGAGAGAAAGACCTGTCTAAAAAAAGTTGATGTCAGTCAAAAGTGAGACCTTTGACAGAAAGGGGGAGACTGGAGAGGAGGCTGGCTGGTGGTGGTAGCCGGGAGTTCAGGGTTTGATGAAGGTGTGGGTTCAGTCCCATAAGTTTAGGTGTCCCCCCCAAATGGCACCCTATTCCCTATATAGTGCACTACTTTAGACCAGGACTATGGACCTTGGTCAAAAGCAGTGCACTATGCAGGGAATAGAGTGTCATTTGGGACAGTCTAGCCGTGCTCTCTAGATGGGCTCTGGTTTGAGCTTTTCAGCCAGAAAGTCTTGGACAAAGGTCTCCACCACGGCCGGTGTGATCTCCTCCACGTCCTTAACGTACTTGGCCCGGGCAGACATGTCCAGGATGGTGAGCAGGGGTGCTGCCTCTGGGAGGTTGGTGTAGTCACGCAGGGAGTCACTCATGTCATCCTGGGAACACAGACAGGTCAGTCATGATCATACAACAATCTTGTCTACCAGCCTGTCTATATACGGTAGCAATTGTGCCTGGGGAAGAAGTTGTATGACAAAGTGAAGTGGTGTGGCCTAGTTTACATATAATCAACAACACTTTATCCTGTGTGTCATGCAAAAGGAATTGCTAGATAATTGCTAACATCCTTATGACCGAATATAAAAACGTAATTGCTTTCTATTAGTTCTGACTTGATTTTGGTATTAAAAAACTGGGACACAAGATTAACTATGGCACTTAATATAACTCAATGGATTCACAACTGGAGGTGATAATGTCAATGTCTGCTTGAAGACTGGGGAGGTAGCTCTTCTTTCCTGCAGGCAGTGTTCACCACTAGCCAGGGCTCCGTCACGCACCCCACTGTGGGAGAGAGCTGGGGGGGGGCAGGAGGGGGTCCAACAACATCCATCCTTCAAAGCCTCACCCGCATACTACAAGGCTGGGAAGCTTCAGAGACACATCACAGCGTGTTTGGATAGTGTACGTGGGTGAGAAGGAGGGGGAGAGAGTGGTGTATTCCCTCATGTCCGGTGAGAAATAGTAAAAATGGGTGTGTGGTGGAGCTTTGACGACAGAGTTAGTGAGGACAGACTTATGTCACTGAATGCCTTTTTACAAGCCTTGTTCAGTCCCAGGCTTGATCTCACCTCTCACCCTTTTAACAACTGGGAATTACAGACAATCATAAGTCAGCAGGAATAACTCACTATAACACCACAGTAGACAGGAAGCGGCACCCCAGCCCACTCGGAGGGGCTATCAATTATTCCGAGAAAATAACATTCACTTTTTGGCAATACTTGCAACCGCATGTCATTTCAGTTAGTAATCTTAGAGGAAGCTTTTTCCCACTTCAACAAAGCTGCATTAGTTCCAGTCAGTCCAGACTTTTCTTCTAAATGTTAAAGAGGATTCCAAGTGTTGATTTGTGAAGTCACATTTCAGCTCTGTCATGCCAGATTAGTATATGACATCTTCTGAGATGGTCTCTCCCTTCCTCGTGACAGGATGAGCTGATTTCTACTCAACTAAGCCCTCTGGGTGAGAGAGACTTGGAAGAGATCAAAGAACAATTTCATATGGAAAATATTATTTAAAAATAGAGAAGTTACAGAACACGACCACAAGCTGTCGCTGTCGCAAAGGCTTGGCCCCGTCATTAAATCACAGCTTTTCACAAAATGTTTTTTTTCTTTTTTGGAGTAACGCTCCCATTATCTGGAAAAATGGCAGTAAAACAATTCAACCTAAATGGATTGAAAAGCACAATCAGCTCTCTGACCAGTTTGGCCACTTTGTTACCTAAAAAGGACAAGCATGTATGCCAACACAGTTTGTGACTTGTTGCAAAACTGCTAGCAGAACAGTTGAGTTATCCTGTGGCATGTAAGATCTGGAGAGCTCACTTCCCCTGAATCTCTACCATCTGATCTGGGAGCAGATGGTCTTAAACCTATTCAACTTCAGAAAAATATACAATGAAAGTAATTGCTACACTTATGAGGATGTTTAATGGATGATTCATGTAGCCACAAGCTACATTCCCAAGCTTGAGAAAATCTGTGACTCCTCACATCCCCCATAAAGTCTTCTCTTGCAAGCTCAGATTGAAGATACATCCTCGGCATTGCCTTCGAAAGGAACCACAGAAAGAGAAATCACAGGAGTCTCTCTGTTAGCATGGCCTCCCAGCCTCTTAGATATGAAGAGATGTAATCTCCATGGCTGTCTTCTTCTCTGTGGGAAGTCTTGCGTCTTCCTTTGTGTGGCTGCTAACCATGTGTAAACTGTTCTTCATGAGAAGCAACCAGTCCAGCTGTGCGAGTGATAAAGAGGCTGGCCCCCATCCTGGCTCTCCAGCCCAGCTCTGAATACAAAGACAAAGGGTATCTATGCTATGCTACGTATGGCCTGCAGTCACTGACTGCCGTGATAAGGCTCCCGTGTGCGTTTACCGTATGGAACCTCCTGCTGCACCATGTCAGGTTTATTCTGACCATTGTAGCACTGTGGCATTCCAAAGAGTAGACGACGTTCATCAGATAAGGACCTGCAAAGATAAGAAGCTCCCGTTGGCCAGACGGCTTGGAAAGCAGCCTACTGATTGGTCAGCTTGAGAGTCTCCAGGCGTTGTGAAATTCAGGATACAATCGGCATAGCGATATGACTGGCTGAACAACGGCCTATCAGTCTGTATCACTGGGAGATTCAGGCTGGAAACCCATAGTTACTGAGAATCACTGTATCAAAGGATAGGATATAGGCCGGCTCGACCCTGTATCTTTACATACTGTACATTGTAAAGCACTGTTAGACCTAATGAAGTGTTTTTATTCAATAAATAGTTATATTGTTGCTTTAAATGACAGGGATTTGCCTGTGAGGGTATTGCTTCTTGATAATTGATTGTTTCATTTCTTCTAACTGTTGAACTGTATTGCCAGTAAGAGACAGGAGATGAGTGTTTTCTAAAAACACCACACTGCTTGGACGTAAATAACTAGTGGAGAGGCCAACCTGTCTGGCTCACAACACACACAGTGTGACACAGGTCTCTGTGTCTACATGACCTTTGTACCCTGGGGTCAGGGAGGTTAGCAGGTGATACGGGCGGCAGACTAAACTATTGTCAGGATCTCCTATTCCTGGCTAAACCTGGGAAGATCAAGGCAAAGAAGACAACTATACCAAGTATCTCATAGTTAATAATATAGAAAACACTGTAGATATAAAAGACATAACATTTACAGTATTCGTCTTTATTGCAATCACAAATATCCATCAATCCCCATGAATTTTCCCCTGTGAATAGGGCATCTTCTTCATCTTCAGCCTCCAGTATTTATGCTGCAGTAGTTTATGTGTCGGGGGGCTAGGGTCAGTTTGTTATATCTGGAGTACTTCTCCTGTCTTATTCGGTGTCCTGTGTGAATTTAAGTATGCTCTCTCTAATTCTCTTTCTTTCTCTCTCAGAGGACCTGAGCCCAAGGACCATGCCTCAGGACTACCTGGCATGATGACTCCTTGCTGTCCCCAGTCCACCTGGCCGTGCTGCTGCTCCAGTTTCGACTGTTCTGCCTGCGGCTATGGAATCCTGACCTGTTCACCGGACGTGCTACCTGTCCCAGATCTATTATTTGACCATGCTGGTCATTTATGAACATTTGAACATCTTGGCCATGTTCTGTTATATTCTTCACCCGGCACAGCCAGAAGAGGACTGGCCACCCCTCATAGCCTGGTTCCTCTGTAGGTTTCTTCCTAGGTTCTGGCCTTTCTAGGGAGTTTTTCCTAGCCAACGTGCTTCAACACCTGTATTGCTTGCTGTTTGGGGTTTTAGGCTGGGTTTCTGTACAGCACTTTGAGATATCAGCTGATGTACGAAGGGCTATATAAATAAATTAGATCTTCTAATGGTACAACCGTAGGTTGCAAGTCAGTTTCTCTTAGCCTCTCTGTGACTGATCGGGTGAGGAGATCCCCTCTCATTTTCTTCAGGCCAGGCTCTCCATGTGGGGCTGCCAGCATTGTACTGTCTCACTGATTAAGTAAACCATCCCCAGCACAGCAGCTGGCAGACAGAGCCTAGTCTGACCACGTGCAGGCAGGCCTCACCCAGGCCAGGGCCCTGCGGGCTGCATGGGGGTCCATCCTGTAACCTCAGCCTCTGCCTGGCATAACAGAGAGCCCAATGGGTCCATGGCAGGGAGTGATATCTAACAGGGTATACACATTCGGTCTCCAAAATGTTACCTTATTCCCCATAGGGCCCCATATATGGAATAGGGTGCCATTTATAGGGAATAGGATGCCATTTGGGACTACCCCCAGTCTGGAACAGATAGAGTGCTAGTGAATTCAGATCCAGCTACATGTAACCCAGACGATGAGAAAACTGTACCTGCCTGTTATAGACTACCACAGACTGAACATTAACCTAGAAAGCAACACAGACCTTTTCAGCTGAGAAACAGATTCACTGATGTAACATTCATTAGAATGGGTGCAGTCCAGATGAACATAAATACCAATCAGTATGCAACAAATCCCCAAACAGGTGAAAAGGTAAAGAGAGAGGGTGTTAGTATGTCATCTTAACCCCAGTGTCTGTCTGTGTCCATAGCATTAAGGCTGACAGTGAGCAGAGTGGCCTCGGGCAGCCAGGCAGAGGGTAAGACAGGACAGAGAGGGAGCACCTGTGCAGCTCCCCATGGCTGAAACCTAAACCATCTGACATGGGACACCGTCCTGACCCCCCTGAGCTCTGAGCCGAGGAGTGAGGGAGGAGAGGGGGAGCTAGCTAATCTGGTAATTACGGCTGTCCCTGCTGCTAACTCCACAAGCTCTTGAAAGGATGAGAAGGAAAAACAAGAGATAACAAGAGTTAAGAAAACTCCATGTTCCCTCCTGCACTGAGGGCAGGCAAGTGGGTGGGCGGAAAGATCGAGGGAGAACAGCCATCAGACACACGGCCAGCTAAATTCTGGGCCATGGGCCTTGTGGTGTGCCTCACATAAAAGTGAAAGGGGGTTTCATCCCTCAGAAACAGCCCCTCTGACATTATACTGTAGCTTATGTCAGTTGGGGAGTAGTGGCATGTTCTCCACCGGAGGATTATGATATGTGATAACTAAAGCAGATGGAACATCATGCCAGAGCATAGCAACAAGCAAACACAGACACCCACAGTAGAGGAGATGTACAGTACACAAGACAGGAATGCAAAACAACTAAAATGCCAAAATATAAGACAGATTTCATCACATGTGAATATTCTCATCTAGGTCAGCTGGAGGTGTTTGTGTGTGTGTGTCCATTATCTTACCTCTCCAGCCACGAAGAAGAGCAGTGGTGTCTCCTCCTCCTTGGCTTTGTACTTAGCCATGATCTTCTCTGCGATTGGCTGGATCAGCTCCTTCGCCGGCTCCAGCTCTCCCTCCTCCTCCGTATCTAAACAAGAGAGAAACACAGGTGTCAAAAGTATGAAAAGAGTCAAAAGAGGAAAGGTTGAGAGAACGTGTGAGAGAAGAAGAGGAGAGAACTTGGCGTGAAGGCATGAAGACTAGAGAGAGGACAGGAAGAATAGAGAAAGAAGGTAAATGAGCAGAGAACAGGAGGAGGAGAGGTCTGAGGGGGTGAGTGAATGAGGAGACAAAAGGAGGAGAGCAGATGGTCTGTGGCTGACCCCTTCGGATCTGATCTCAGGGCCTGAAATCATGAGGGCACCAGTTTGCACCCGGTCACTCCATTCTCACATTGCGGTCTTATTGTCTCGTCTGGCTTGATGGTTGCCCTGTCCACTTTGGCCTAAGCCACTTAGCAGAGGATGGCATCCATCTCTCGCACTGCTAACAAACAAATAGCCAGACAAACCATTGCCTTCGCTCCGCCCTACTCTTGCATGTTCACAGACTTAAAATAGCATGTGGCCGTACAACTGATCTGTTCACTTTTACTACATGCACAATGCTATTTAGAATGTAGAATACATAGTCTGAAGGATTGGTTTGGTAGAAACCAGCACTGAATGCTCCTCCAGTCACCCACAAAGAGCACGAGGTCGGGCCTCTCGTGGAGGTGCACGGTAGGGACTGACATTGAAATGTTCATCCACTTATCTACTCACCCACAAAGAGCACGAGGCAGGGCCCCTCGTGGAGCTGCACAGCGTTAGACTCGCTGAGCTCCAGTACGGGCCGGGGATGCCAGGGGAAGAGCCGACACTCTGGGTCATTCAGCACCTCCACACGGCCCTGTCGTGTGATCATGTGACCCTCCGCGTCCAGCAGAATAAGGGTGGGAATACCTGGGAGGGAGGAAGACAGAGGAGAGATAGGGCGTGAGAGAGAGGGGGAGGCAGGGTGGGAGAAAGAAAGAGAGAAATATGGAAATAGGGGGAGAGAACAATCCTGAACTGTAGATTTTCATTCTGCCACCTCCCCTCCTGTTCTTCCATGTTTTTCAGTTGCTCTCACCACATATGGCTGTATCTCTCACTGTTTATCTGTGTGGTATGGAGGAGCTTTTAATCCCTGAGGCTCTGACTGTCCTCTGCTCTCTGAACTCTCCAGTTCCCTCCCTCTCTCCATTCATCTCTTCTCAGACTCCCGCTCTCGCCCGACCCTTTTCTCTCCCACAGTCTTTCAGATTAGAATATCACTGTGTATTAACAGCCTTATCAGACACAGAGTGCACAGTGTGTGTTTGGCTGGGAGGAAGGGTGTGTGTGGTGATGAGTGGGGGCCAGTGTGAATAACAGGGGTTTGAATGGGGAAGAGGTAATGAGCCAGCACTTTGTCTACAACCACACTACTCCTCTCTACAGACAGAGAGACAGAGAGATGACCCTTACTCAGCGAGCAGAACAGTAGTAAACTTGATTACCAGCTCACATTCCTTCAGCTTCAGGGCTATTTGTTCACTGTTCCCTACCCAGCACAGTGCAGAGCTGGCTGCCATTAGGCCACTTCTCCACATCAACACATTATTAAGCCAGACCGCTAGTGTTTGATACTCACTCAGCATCATGTCCAGGAGGACTACAGTATATCAGTTCAGGAGGAGACATCAGAGACAGTGTTGTACCTTGTATTCCAAAGAGTCTGTTGAGTCGTGATCGTCGGGCCTCGTCTGAGTATGGGACTGCCAACCAAGGCATCTCACTGAAGTACTGCTGAAAGGACTCCTCCGACCTGCATTGTGGGGCAAACACAAAAACAACACTCAGTTCCACTGTCAACTCCATTTATTCAGTCAATAAGTGTGTGTGTGTGTGATATATATATGCGCGTGAGAGAGCGTGACAGAGAGACAATGTATACGCGTGTGTGAAGGGAATACCGGTCAGCGCTGACAAACACCATCTCAAAATGTTGACCCGATTCCTTCACAGTGCGATATGATTCCAAGAGCACACGGGTCAGACTGCGGCATGGAGGGCACTGCAGGGACAACACACACAGACACACTCAACAAGTTATGGCATTAGTTAAAGAATTACCTAAATTGATCAGTCTATATAAAACAGTATATAATGACATGGTGTTTTCTGACTCTCTCTCCTTACATCTCTGCAGTGCTTCACCCTCATTTTTTTATGCATTTATTTATTTCACCTTTATTTAAACCAGGTAGGCAAGTAGAGAACAAGTTCTCATTTACAATTGCGACCTGGCCAAGATAAAGCAAATCAGTTCGACATGAACAACACAGAGTTACACATGGAGTAAAAACAAACATACAGTCAATAATACAGTAGAAAAATGTGTCTATATACGATGTGAGCAAATGAGGTGAGATAAGGGAGGTAAAGGCAAAAAAAGGCCATGGTGGCAAAGTAAATACAATATAGCAAGTAAAAAAATATTTAAAAAACACTGGAATGGTAGATTTGTAGTGGAAGAATGTGCAAAGTAGAGATGGAAATAATGGGGGTGCAAAGGAGCAAAATAAAGAAAGAAAGAAAGAAAATAAATACAGTAGAGGAAGACGTAGTTGTTTGGGCTAAATTATAGATGGTCTATGTACAGGTGCAGTAATCTGTGAGCTGCTCTGACAGCCGGTGCTTAAAGCTAGTGAGGGAGATAAGTGTTTCCAGTTTCAGAGATTTTTGCAGTTCGTACCAGTCATTGGCAGCAGAGAACTGGAAGGAGAGGCGGCCAAAGTAAGAATTGGTTTTGGAGGTGACCAGAGAGATATACCTGCTGGAGCGCGTGCTACAGGTGGGTGCTGCTATGGTGACCAGCGAGGTGAGATAAGGGGGGACTTTACCTAGCAGGGTCTTGTAGTTGACCTGGAGCCAGTGGGTTTGGCGACGAGTATGAAGCGAGGGCCAGCCAACGAGTGTACAGGTCGCGGTGGTTAGTATATGGGGCTTTGGTGACAAAACGGATGGCACTGTGATAGACTGCATCCAATTTATTGAGTAGGGTATTGGAGGCTATTTTGTAAATGACGTCGCCGAAGTCGAGGATCGGAAGGATGGTCAGTTTTACAAGGGTATGTTTGACAGCATGAGTGAAGGAGGCTTTGTTGCGAAATAGGAAGCCCATTCTAGATTTAACTTTGGATTGGAGATGTTTGATGCGAGTCTGGAAGGAGAGTTTACAGTCTAACCAGACACCTAGGTATTTGTAGTTGTCCACATATTCTAAGACAGAACCGTCCAGAGTAGTGATGTTGGACGGGCGGGCAGGTAGCGATCGGTTGAAGAGCATGCATTTAGTTTTACTTGTATTTAAGAGCAATTGGAGGCCACAGAAGGAGTGTTGTATGGCATTGAAGCTCGTCTGGAGGATTGTTAACACAGTGTCCAAAGAAGGGCCAGAAGTATACAGAATGGTGTCGTCTGCGTAGAGGTGGATCAGAGACTCACCAGCAGCAAGAGCGACATTATTGATGTATACAGAGAAGAGAGTCGGTCCAAGAATTGAACCCTGTGGCACCCCCATAGAGACTGCCAGAGGCCCGGACAACAGGCCCTCCGATTTGACACACTGAACTCTATCAGAGAAATAGTTGGTGAACCAGGCGAGGCAATCATTTGAGAAACCAAATGATTGCCTCGCCTGGTTCACCAAATATTTTAACTAATGTTTCACCAGAAACCAGGACTAACATTTCCTTTTGTTTCCTGGCCCATTCAAATGTGAGAACCTAAGTACTCAGGATGGAACTCAGGATGGCCTTGGCTTGGAGGCATTTGTTGTTGTGAGTGAGTGTTTTGAGAATGGTCTCTGGTCTAGTGTGTGTGTGTTGTATTCCCTCCCTGTCTCTCCCTTACAGGATATGGGGCAGTAGAGTAGAGCAGTGTGTGTGTGTGTGTGTGTGTGTGTGTGTGTGTGTGTGTGTGACATTAAGGTGGTATCAGAGTGCCAGCAGAGGCAGAGCTGTGTCTGAATAAAACAAACCAGACCAGTCTCATCAATCTCCATTTCCTCCTTTTCTTTCTCAGCCTCAGTGAAACACACAGCTAGAGATGAGCGTGAAGTCAGTGAGGAACTGTGTCTACTCTATCCTGCCGAGGATCACTTCAGGTCCTTGGTAAAAAGTAATCCGCTGGCCATTTCACGCTTGTAACCATCTCCTAATGGAGGGTGGATTTACGCTGGTAAGACAGGGGAATGTAGCCTTAAAATAATGCACAAACCTATACGATAGCTACCTCAATTACCTCATACCCCTGCACATCGACATGGTACTGGTACTCCCTGTATATAGTCATGTAATTTTTACTCGTTATTCTTATTCACAGTGTTTGTCACTATTTCAATTTTTTTGTAGATTTAAAAAAAAAAAGTTTAAACTGCATCGTTGGAAAAGTAAGCATTTTACTGTTAGTCTACACCTGTTGTTTACAAAGAAGTGACAAATAAAAATGTACCAATTTGTATTGGTTTGGAAAGTGGACTAGTCTGAGTGTGTCATGGCTTGCTACTGGATTGTCTCTGGAGCTGAAGCCAGCACTGGCAGCTCATCATTGACACAAGCCTTTCATGAGTCACCAATTCACGACCTTCACACAGATGGGCAAGCCCAGCACTGATAGAGACAAACAATAGGTCTGAAGCCCACTGCCCACTTTAAAGGGCACTAGTAGGTGATGGCAGCAAGGAGTGGAATAACTAGCTACTGTAGTCCCAGACAACGGAAGTCCCCTAACTTCTCTGTCCATCCCCTGGCTACAGGCTGCTGCTCTCCCACTGCGCCCTGCCACCCTGCCCTGGCTTTCACGGATGCCTCTGTTTTAACAGGGATAAAGCTCATATCAGAGGACAGCTGGGTGCCTGAAAGGGAAAATTAGGCTCCCCCTCCCTGCCCCACTCCCTGTGCGTGTGTGTGTGTGTCTATGTGCCCCTCCCTGCCCCACTCCCTGTGCGTGTGTGTGTCTATGTGCCCCTCCCTGCCCCACTCCATGTGTGTGTGTGTGTGTGTGTGTGTGTCTCTATGTGCCCCTCCTGGCCCCCCACCACTCACCCAGTGTGCTGAGAAGTACACTCCCACATAGTGGCCCTCCAGGGAGCTGATGTCTGTCGTCTGCCTGTTGTTCCTGAGCAGAGGGCCGGCCACCACCTCCGCAAAGGGCTTGGGCCCCCAGGGGAACTCCAAGCCTGAGGAGGAGGACAGAGGGGAAGAGAGGGTAAGGGAGGGGGGAGGGTTTGGTGTTGGGGAGAAAGGATATTGAGAGCCAAGGGTCTGATTAGTGAACAGAGAAGAGTTTTTTCTATGTGTGACAAACTGCCCATTCAAAACCAGAGCACTCGCTCTCTCCACCCCCCTGGAACAGCTATTAGATATTAAATACATCAAATCAAATTTTATTGGTCACATACATGTGTTATTGCAGGTGTAGTGAAACACATTTGAATTATTTTTCTGGGCAATTAATGTAAGAAATAATAAATTTGTCTTGGGGCTAAAAGCACGGCTTCCTTATCTCCCGGCGCCATTTTGAACAGCTAAAATAAGCAAAGAGAAATGACAGTCCATCATTACATGAAGACATGAAGTTCAGTCAATCTGGAAAATTTCAAGAACTTTTAAAGTTTCTTTAAGTGCAGTTGCAAAAACCATCAAGTGCTGTGATGAAACTCTAATGAGGACCGCCACAGGAAAAGAAGACCCAGAGTTACCTCTGCTGCAGAGGATATGCAAATAAATGCTTCACAGAGTTCAGACACCTCAACATAAGCTGTGCAGAGGAGACTGTGTGAATCAGGCCATGGTCGAATTGCTGCAAAAAAAACACTACTAAAAGGACACCGATAAGAAGAAGAGACTTGCTTGGGCCAAAAAACACAAGCAATGGACATTAGACCGGTGGAAATTTGTCCTTTGGTCTGATGAGTCCAAATTTGAGATTTTTGGTTCCAACCCGCTGTGTCTTTCTTTGTGAGATGCAGCGTAGGTGAACGGATGATCTCTGCATGTGTGGTTCCCACCGTGAAGCATGGAGGGAAAAGGTGTGGGGTGCTTTGTTGCTGACACTGTCAGTGATTTATTTAAAATTCAAGGTACAATTAAACAGCCTGGCTACCACAGCATTCTGCAGCGATACGCCATCCCATCTGGTTTGGGACTATCATTTGTTTTTCAACAGGACAATGACCCAACACACCTCCAAGCTGTGTAAGGGCTATTTGACCAAGAAGGAGAGTGATATGTGGGAACTCCTTCAAGACCGTTGGAAAAGCATTCCAGGTGAAGCTGGTTGAGAGAATGCCAATAGTGTGCAAAGCTGTCATCAAGGCAAAGGGTGGCTACTTTGAAGAATCTCAAATATAAAATACATTTTGATTTGTTTACTACATGATTCCATGTATTATTTCATAGTTTTGATGTCTTCACTATTATTCTACAATGTAGAAAATAGTAAAAATAAAGAAAAATCCTTGAATGAGTAGCTGTGTCCAAACTTTTAACTGGTACTGTATCTAAACCCAGCATGTTTCCTACTCACAAGTTCCTTTGTACTCTGTGACATCTGCGTTTGGAAATGGGACCGCACAACAGATGCAAAATGTTGTTTTAATGATGATTGAAAGTCATGCTTTTCCATTTCCCATACAGGGAGCACTACCAGCCTTCCCTCTTCTCTTTCCCTCCCTCTCTCTCGTTTCTTTTTCAAGGTGTCTTCATTGTCAATGTCAAGCACTAGAGATGCATTTGGAATGACCAAATAAAAAGTTGTAATCAGAAATAAAGCGCTGTCGGCAGGGCTGTAAAGGTCCCTTTCTTCTGTAGGGCTTCATTAAGCAGGGCTGACATCCCCACGGCCTCCGCCTCTGCAGCCTTTTATTGTTGTCCCCATTCACACCGTAAAAAGGCACTCCTTCCTGGCAACTTCTCCTCTGCTCCGCCACTCAAGACAGCTAGGCCCTTTCATAATGCTGAAAGAGAGAGGGTCCTGAATCCTCCCCCCAGCCCACCTCAAACTCTTACTACCCCGCCTGTAGCCGCTCTGTTTCCCTTCCTCACCACAACACAAACAAACACCCCTTTTCCTGCCACCGCTACCACACTACACACCCACTCTAACAACTCTGAAAGAGGGGGAGGGGGCGGGGGGGTGGATGGAGCAAGAAGATGAATCTCTTCTTTACCCACTTCTACTGTAGTTGGTAGTTAATAAATCATGGAAATTATACTGTATGTACTCTACTGTGGGCTGGGAGGGAGACTGGGATTCATTAGGGAGACTCATGTGAAAGTCTGCTCAGCTCATGTGAAATCCATTCCCCTGCACCACGGGTTCTACTGCCACGATGCTGGATACTCTACCTCTCTCCACTCCCTTACTCTCTCTCCTCCTCTCTGACTAATGGGCCTTTCCCATGTTGTACAATAAAGGCTCTGAAGACCAGGATGTCAAAATATTGAGATGAAACGACATCCTCATCTGTCTACCAGAAAGGAATGCAAGCCTGCTCTTGCTAACAGGCAATCTCCCACTTAAAAGTCAGGAAATTATAGGTCTGCAGATGTGGGAGTAAAAGGGGGCACTTTATAATATTCATGCAATACCAGAAGAGTACAGAAATGGAGAAATATGGCCAGCTCTGTGAAAGATGTGGCACAGAAACGTTGCAATATGAAATTCTGGCAAGGCATTTTGCATGTAATAAACTGTATGCTTGTGTGTACCGGTACATGTGCAGCTTCTCAGATGCTGAGGCTCAGGCTGACTGAGGAGACTTACCTTTGGGGTCATCTCTCACCACCAGCAGTCCATTCCGACACACCACCTTCCCTGTGGCTGCATCCACAAACACCAGCGAGGGAATACTGGTCACCTTGTACTTGTTCCACAGCTTCATCTGGACAGACAGAGGACAGAGGAGAGGAATGGAAAATGTACCATTAGTATAAAGACACCTATACTCTGGTAAATCCTCTGAGCAACAAGGAGAAAATCAAAGAAAGAGAAAAGTAATTGAACGTCATACATCTTACTAGTTGTTTTCCCATCTAGTTTATAACATCTGTTGATAAATCATTATTTGTCAGACATCCATTGATCCAAAAGTTGATAGTGAAAATGGCTGTAAGCCTATAACTACACCAAAAGTACAAGGCAAGCTGTTTCTCTGAAGTATAAAAGGGACTAGAAAATGAGCCAGGTTGAATAAAACAGCAGCAGAGAGTCACCCTGCAGTGAATTAGCTGAAGGCTAGAATCACACTACAGCTAACTTTAAAAGGAACTGGCAGAGGAGGAAATTCACAGGGAGCGTTTTGACCCTGCTGTGTCATGAATAAGAGCAACACGGGGTAAGAGGAGCAGAACAATCCACACTTGATAAAAACCTTTTGCCACAGACTGCTACTGTACCCCATAGAAAGAGAATAACTAGATCGTAGTCATTTTAGGCTCATATAGTACTATTCTATGTTGTACCCTCGCACTGTGGGTGGCACTTTATTTAGCCGGTCCTTCTTCAAATGAAGACAACGCTGTACATGATTCTGTCTGTTCAATATGTGAAGCAAGCATACATCCACAGGCATTAATGGAGGAGGAACACACACTACTACATCTAATTATACTGAACAAAAATACAAAATGCAATGATTTCTATGGTTTTACTGAGTCACAGTTCATAAGGAAATCAGTCAATTGAAATTAATTCATTATGGCCCTAATCTATGGATTTCACATGACTGGGAATAAAGATATGCATCGGTTGGTCAGATACCTTAAAAAAAAGGCACTCTGTTCACAATGTTAAAAAAAGTGGTACATTTTAATCACTTTTTCTCCCCAATTTCGTGTTATCCAAATTGGTAGTTACAGGCTTGTCCCATTGCTGCAACTCCCGTAACGGTCGAGAGCCACGGGTCCTCCGAAACACGATCCTGCCAAGCAGCACTGCTTTTTGACACACTGCTCGCTTAACCCGGAAGCCAGCCGCACCAATATGTTGGAGGAAACGCAGTACAACTGGAGACCGAACCCGGATCTGTAGTGACGCCTCTATTGCTGCGATGCTGTGCCTTAGACCGCTGCACCACTCGGGAGGCTCTCTGTTCACAATGTTGACATCAGCAAATCGGTTGCCCACATGACGCCATACACGTCATCTGCGGTTGTGAGGCTCGTTGGGCGTACGGTCAAATTCTCTAGGCGGCTTATGGTAGAGAAATAAACAAATTCTCTGGCAAAAGCTCTGGTAGACATTCCTGCAGTCAGCATGCCAATTCTATGCTCCCTCAAAACTTGAGACATCTGTGGCATTGTGTTGTGTGACAAAACTTCACATTTTAGAGTGGCCTTTTATTGTCCCCAGCACTAGGTGTGGCTGTGTAATGATCATACCGTTTAATCAGCTTCTTGATATGCCACACCTGTCAGGTGGATGTATGGGATCTTTTATTTCAGCTCATGAAACATGGGACCAACACTTTACATTTGCATTTATAGTTTTGTTCAATGTATAATGACTGTTGTGACTGTATATTGTGTCTTGATCTCAATATACAACATACCGCAGAAAATCGGAAACAGACTCTATGACCGCAAAAGTGTGTTTGAAACTGGGACTATTTAGTGTGCATGTTCAGTGTTGTCCTCGACTGAGAGCACATCAAGAATACCACGAAGAGGAAACTCACTTTACATATCAGAGGGAAGATGTGTCGCTTGAAATGACTAGCTCCTGAAGAGTAGCACTGAGAGGTCACTTTTCTGAGAGTTGTCTGAGAAGTATAGAAACATTGATGTTTGAAAGTCTGATCCAAGTCTGAGCCAGAATTGTACCAGTGACCTTGAGATTGCCAAGCCAATACACCAAGGACCGTACCAGTCCAGACAATTTGCTATAGGCACATAGTACCATATAATGATTTCAGCACTGTTATCTAGTAATTTCAGTGAAAGGGAGAGCCAAACTGTAGGAGTGAGGCCTGTCTGCAGTCTGTCTATGAGGCTCAGTGGTGGAAGCATCCAGTTGGATTCAGTTCCAGTTCTGCTCCAGTCCAGGTCTGGCTGACGAAAACCTTTTGTTTCTCTTCTAATGAAAACAATGACTTCACTTCAGGAGCAAAGTTAGCGTTTTGACATGCAGACGGAAGGCAGGCCCAGACTGCTCCGAGAGACTGACGTTTTACAGGGTATGGGTCCCCCCTGTAGGGACTGTACAGGGGGGGGGGACCTCCTCTCTACTGTGGGACTGGAAGTCCCTCCAAAGTACCACTCATTTCAGGGCCCTGTATAGTGAGCTACTTTTGACCAGAGGCCATAGCCCCAAATGGCAACCTATTCCCTATATAATGAGCTAGTATTGACCAGAAGTAGTGCACTATATAAGAAATGGGTGTCATTTGGGGTGCAGATAAGGAGACTTGAGAAGGCAATGACAGTTAGAGAATAATAGGATCTGCACTAGCTGGGAAATGTCAGGGAACAGCTCCCATGCCAACTTCCTGAAGTGTCCTCACGGAGCTGAGAGAGGACAGCTAAGGTGTTTACAGTAAAGCACATCGGAAAACTGAAATTGAAAACTAGTATATGTTCTTTTAATAGTGTAATACACTGCTCAAAAAAATAAAGGGAACACTAAAATAACACATCCTAGATCTAATTACCTTTTTCTTTACATAGTTGAATGTGCTGACAACAAAATCACACAAATTATCAATGGAAATCAAATTTATCAACCCATGGAGGTCTGGATTTGGAGTCACACTCAAAATTAAAGTGGAAAACCACACTACAGGCTGATCCAACATTGATGTAATGTCCTTAAAACAAGTCAAAATGAGGCTCAGTAGTGTGTGAGGCCTCCACGTGCCTGTATGACCTCCCTACAATGCCTGGGCATGCTCCTGATGAGGTGGCGGATGGTCTCCTGAGGGATCTCCTCCCAGACCTGGACTAAAGCATCCGCCAACTCCTGAACAGTCTGTGGTGCAATGGATGGAGCGAGACATGATGTCCCAAATGTGCTCAATTGGATTCAGGTCTGGGGAACGGGCGGGCTGGTCCATATCAGCAATGCCTTCCTCTTGCAGGAACTGCTGACACACTCCAGCCACATGAGGTCTAGCATTGTCTTGCATTAGGAGGAACCCAGGGCCAACCGCACCAGCATATGGTCTCACAAGGGGTCTGAGGATCTCATCTCGGTACCTAATGGCAGTCAGGCTACCTCTGGCGAGCACATGGAGGACAGTGCGGCCCCCCAAAGAAATGCCACCCCACACCATGACTGACCCACCGCCAAACCGGTCATGCTGGAGGATGTTGCAGGCAGCAGAAGTTCTCCACGGCATCTCCAGACTGTCACATGTGCTCAGTGTGAACCTGCTTTCATCTGTGATGAGCACAGGGCACCAGTGGAGAATTTGCCAATCTTGGTGTTCTCTGGCAAATGCCAAACGTCCTGCACGGTGTTGGGCTGTAAGCACAACCCCCACCTGTGGACGTCGGGCCATCATACCACCCTCATGGAGTCTGTTTCTGACCATTTGAGCAGACACATGCACATTTGTGGCCTTTTGGAGTGCTCCTCCTGCTCCTCCTTGCACAAAGGCGGAGGTAGCGGTCCTGCTGCTGGGTTGTTGCCCTTCTACGGCCTCCTCCACGTCTCCTGATGTACTGGCCTGTCTCCTGGTAGCACCTCCATGCTCTGGACACTACGCTGACAGGCACAGCAAACCTTCTTGCCACAGCTCGCATTGATGTGCCATCCTGGATGAGCTGCACTACCTGAGCCACTTGTGTGGGTTGTAGACTCCGTCTCATGCTACCACTAGAGTGAAAGCACCGCCAGCATTCAAAAGAGACCAAAACATCAGCCAGGAAGCATAGGAACTGAGAACTGGTCTGTGGTCGCCACCTGCAGAACCACTCCTTTATTGGGGGTGTCTTGCTAATTGCCTAGAATTTCCACCTGTTGTCTATTCCATTTGCACAACAGCATGTGAAATTTATTGTCAATCAGTGTTGCTTCCTAAGTGGACAGTTTGATTTCACAGAAGTGTGATTGACTTGGAGTTACATAGTGTTGTTTAAGTGTTCCCTTTATTTTTTTGAGCAGTGTATATAAAAAAGCATTGCTAAAAGCATTTCATAGCTTGACCAAAATGCGCTGCCTGCAGCAATTCTACTGTACAGGCAAGTCTGCTAATTTGGTCTTTTTGGAGACATTGAAGTTACAACAAATTATATGCAAAATCATAGTTAGCTAAAAATGCTTTAGGGCCAATGGAATCCTAAGGTCTATTTGCATGTTTCAAATACTGTCCTGTTATGAACTAAACAGACTAGGAGATTTTCGCCACACTATATCCTAGTACGTACCCTTTGGTCAGTGTGTTTATATACAGTTTGTCTAAAATATACATCATACGTATGATGTGTACAGTAAGTGTACAATATCAATGTGCATACATACATGCATGTCTATCTATTAGTGTGTGTACCAAATCTGAACCCCTCTCAGCCCCACTCTGCTGTAGTCGGAGCCTGATTCATAGAGAGCACTGCTGAAAGAGAGATTGGTTCGGAGAGGCAGAGAGACCTCTGAGCCGATTCAGCCTCGATCCTTTCACTACTGCTAATTTACTGCATGATCCGGAATTATGTCTGCCTGGCGGTTTGGCTGCAGTTCAGAGCACAGCAGGACACTAAATCACATCAGCTGTAGATTTGTAGATCCGCCTGGAGGCTAGGCTATGTGTGACAGACATTGGGGGTGTTATCATGATTTCAGGGCAGATGATGGGCCTGGTAATTAAGACAGTTACATCACCTACATTCATTCATTAAATGGCAGCTACATACATTTCATCACCTTGAGACACGATGATTCATACTGTAAGAGGTATGGAACAGTCATTCATTTATACTTATGTCACTCTGTTTAGAGGCAAAACAAGATGCCTTGCTGTGTGTGTTCTCATGGTGATTCTTCCTCAGGCTGGCTAAATTCAACACCAAAAGAAGAACCTCTGTTCTACGCAGTGGGAGGTTTTTTTTGCAGTCTTGAAGACAACAGCACATGTTCCCAAGGGCATGCATGTTTTGGAGTGGTATGTTTGAAAATGTTGAAAACAATGTTGAAAACAATAGCAACATTTGTTCCGAATCTCCAGAGGTTCTGCCGTGCACAGTACAGAGTGTACTTCTTTCTACTCATTCTCTCCTCTGTTTACCTTTAGGGACTAAACAGAGGAATGTGATGCCATAGTGGTCCCTATAATAGCTTTAGCCACTCCCTCTGGTACCTTACTCCAATCAGACAGTCAAAGTCTGAAGCTAACTGTTCAGAGTGGGGTGTATTATAAGCTGCAGAGACAAACAGAACTGGTCACACGGTGAGCCACAAACACTCATAAATCACTGTGTCCAAACTAAACTTATCCCCCAGCCAGGGCTCATCTCCAACTTTCTTCACATAGGTTGTCTCAAATGGCACCCTATATAGTGCACTACTTTTGACCAGAGCCCTATTGGCCCTGGTCAAAGTAGTGCACTATATAGGGAATAGGGTGCCATTTGGGAACACATGCATGGTAGTCTCCAAACCAGATATCTGTAGTTTGTCTAGATTTCATTTGTATCTTGAGGAAATGATTTAATCAAAGTATTGAATATCCACTGTGCTGTGTTTTAATCATCTACTGTAGGAAAGTCTGGGTCTATGCAAGAGCCAAAGAAATAGAAGACCCTAGCATCAGTCTACATGTGTCTACTACACATCTCCCTGTCCCCCTGCATGTTTTTAGGGGGACAACCCTTTTCATTACCCAGAACAACACACTAGACTAGATCAAATGTGCCAATAACCCCCAGCGAGACCCAAGCAACTGCTTAGAGACCCGGGAGAGCTGGAAATCCATACTAACAATCCATTTAGACCTTGTCTCTCCCTCTCTCTTTCTCTCTCCCACACCCAGCCTGCGTTAGTCCAGCACTAGGTAGCATCCCAAATGGCACCATATTCCCTTTATAGTTCACTATTTTTTATTTACCAGTGCACTGTAAAGAGATTAGGGTGCCATTTCGGATGCATCCCAAAGCCCAGCACTAGGCGCTAATAGGATCACGCATGACTGCGGTTCCACTTATGGAGGCTGAGGGAGCGGAGAGGAGGCCTCCGAGGGAGCAGCACATCTGCCTGTGTGGACGTGTAGATGTGCATAGCAGGGCCAGATCGCCAGGCCTATAGCTTAATGCAATGCTCTGTATGCAGCTCACATCAGAGATGTTCAACATGAGGTGAAAAGGTTGAAAGTTCCAACTGCCTGTCAAAAACTGATATTGTTAAATCCACTGAGGAGTCTTGTGATTGCACTAAGTAATGTCACACTGTCTGCATGTCATTCTATGGTTTGAATGAGGAGAAAGAAGGGGGGGGGAAATTTGTCCACATACAGTAGTACTGTATCCATGTCTGGTGTCAAGGATGGTAATCATTTCCATTCTTCTTTGCACTGTTGCACTTTAGTAGCAACACTGTGGGGGTTTAAAGGGGTGGGGGTAGTTACGAGAGTTACTACTGGTGTTCCCAATGCTCTCACACAGACACATCTGCTTCACTTTTGACCCGCTCCCACACATCTGAACCCCTACTGAGGTTTCTTCCCTCAACCCCACCTCCTCTCCCTTCCCCTGGGCTGACCACGGAGAGAGAGAACCCCCACTGAGAGAGCTGGAGTGGAAGAAATTCCTCCAGTCATCGTCCCCATTCACCTCTCATTGTTCCTGCACCGACTCCACACAGACCTGCTTTCACTGGCCCAGGCGGCCAGACCTGAGGCGCTGGCCAAACGCTCACATTGCAGTCCCATTTTAGCAAACACAGCAGTCACAAAGGGATTTCAAAAAGCCTACAAAGGAGTGCATGTGCTCCACCCTGCTGAGTACTGGCAGGGATGAAGTTCTTTATCTCTCAATAGAATACTTAAGAATAACACAGATGGGCATTTTAAACAGACACTACAATAGGATGAAGAGAGTCAGAGTAGCTATTTCTAGAATCAAAGCTTTGGCCTTTCAGAGTACTGTGGGCTATACCTAGAGAACAATTCCCCATCTGATAGTGGCTAGCTAGTTTGCCTTTTAACTTATTTATCATGGTCTAGAGGGCATTCCTGTACTTTATCTTACATTCGGACATTTCTGGGGCTAAGACTCTCTGGACTCATGTCTCTTCAACTAATGAACAAGCAGAATCCTAATTAGGCTGGATTCCCTTAATCGAAATATGCTATGTCACAATGCATTCCTGAATTAACTCACTTCCCCATTCTTGTCCAGAGGAATTTGTTTCCATGTGAATTCTATTAGATTGGGGGGGGACGTGTCTCTACAGCGGGCCAGAACAAGATAATGTACGAACGCTGCGGAGGAATCCGCACTGACCCGTTTAATACCCATGATGGCAAAGACACCAGTGGTCAGATTCACTCAGTCGATAAAACCTTAGTTGGTGGTATTTGAAGTAAAGCTATCCCGTTAGATGGTCTCAGGGACATGAGAGCTCTAGTAGTCTCTCCTGTTGCCTTTCAACAGGCTGATAGAGGATGTCGGTCTGTCTGTTTGTCCAGCTCACTCCAGACCAAAGCGTCCATCTTTTATTAGGTAGTTCTATAGAGCCTGCCTGCAGGCGGCCTGAGCCCTGGCCATGGAGGGTTTACTGGGAAGGACCAGGAAAGGAGAGCTGATATGTGTCCCAAATGGCACCCTATTCCATATGTAGTGCACTACTTTTGACCAGGGCCTATAGGGCTAAAAATGTGCGCACCGCATAGGGAATAGGGTGCCATTTGGGGCATAACCATGGGCTACTTTGTAAAGGACAATACTATAACTTACAGCTTTTCATGTTTCTCACAAAGCGACTGCATAAAAATGAGATCCCCAAGATGACAGCTAGACAGCAGAGAAACTGTAGAGTTCGGTCCTCAACGATGGGAAATTTATCCCATCCCACATTTGGATCCCAACTTGATCTCATTTACATTGATGTAGTGTTCAACCGTCTGCAGCTTATTCATTCTACATGGAGCTTTCAGCCTTCGCCTCTCGGGGAATAGAGGAGAACCGGGAAAAATATGAGGCACATTGGATAGAAGCCTTGTGTTCTAGTGCTTAGACAGGAAAGGAGGGAGCAGATGACGTGGAACAGAAGAGATTCATCCAGTCTCCTAACACCCTCACCAGACATTCCCAGTCAGAACCCCTGATTAACATTACAGGCCTCTGGTCTCTCTGTTCCACTGAGCTCATTACAAAATCTGTCCCCGAACCACAGTACAGTATGTTATGATGGATAAACACCACAGTATGTTATGATGGATAAACACTCTGTACCACAGTACAGTTATATGACATCTGTTATGATGGAAAAACTCTGTACCACTATACTGTTATAATATGACCTCTTATGATGCATAAACACTTGAAATGCACAACAGTAATACACATCAGTCCCCTGCCTTTTCAATGCAGCATGTTATTGCTATATCATATTTAGCTCTTAAAATATGAATTGACCCAACCAACAATTTTGCCGTTGTGGACCCCCTTACACGCACACACGAAACTGCTTTTCAATAAGAGGCCTGCGTTGCCATGGAAACCCCCGTCCCCGTCAGGACATGTCACGGAGTGCCAAACACATTGTGGGCTCTTAGTTAATAATTCAGTGATAAATTAACGGTTTTCTGAGGAAAACAGGTGCCAGAATGTCAGAGGGCTTAGGGGGAATAGCTGGGTGGAAAAAGAGAGAAAAAGAGGGGGGGAGACAGTAAAAGAGGGGTGTTTCTTCCGCTCCTCTTGTGTTTGAGGCACAAAAGCTGCTCTCTAAATGCAGGCTATTAATCCTAACTCGGACTCTGTATGGCTGGGCTCCACCGTGCAAGTTTTTTTTAGGGAAGAATACAACGTAAAAGCAGGGGGATTGTAAAGGAGTAAAAAGCCCGTACTCAATAGATATATACACATCATTGCATCTTTCACAGGCGTGGGTCGCCTCAGAGGGCTACATACTGCAGGGTCAAAGATCACCAAGGCAGGGGGTACAATCTTCACTCCCGCTGGTTTTTAGAACAATCCTCCTGCCTGGCCCCACGTCTCCCTCTCCCAGTGTGTGTGCAGGGCTGACTGGTTTACAGAAAGGGCAGACCAGACACACACAGGGAGATCGTCTGTGTAAAAGCAAAAATGTATCTCAGCCTAGACCTGCATACCCCATGAGTCAATTATTAAATGAGTGTAGCCCACAACTGTAGGAAGTTCACCGCTTGCATTGCTGTGGAATAATAACGTTCACAAGATACACTGCAAACTAGGGCCGGGAACGATACCAGTATCGCGATACTAGTTAGTATTGTGGTACGAAGAGGATTTAACTTCCTTTAAGAAAACAGCTCTAATGCTAGAAACAAACTATGTCACAACATTTTACATACATCAGGTTTTTAAAGGACCAAAGAGTTGTTTGCTTCGTGTTTCCAATTTTGCCATGAGTGGTGGGGCTCCCGAGTGGCACAGCGGTCTAAAGCACTGCATCTCAGTGCAAGAGGCAGTGCAAGAGGCATCCCTCAAATCCAGAACCCTAGTTCAAATCCTGAATCACATCCGGCCGTGATTGGGAGTCCCAATTGGCCCAGCGTTGTCTGGGTTTGGCCGGTGTAGGCCATCATTGTAAATAAGAATTTGTTCTTAACTGACTTGCCTAGTTAAAGGTTAAATAAATGAAAAAAATATTAACAGCCCAAATTTATTGTATAAAAGCTCCAGTGGCGAATGTAAGCTGCTGTCGTCCTGCCTCTCGTCAAGGCCTGCTGGCTCTCTCAGAGAAGAGAAAGATAGCAGAGAGAGGTTCTGGCTTTGGTCTGGCCAACGGGTACGGCCGCCAGTCCGTTAGAGATTGGCATCACAATGGCCCGCCTGCCTCACCCACTGGGAGAGAGCGAGAACTGCCCTCAGGGCAAATCTTTCCAGGTTGTCCCAGGCGCCTGCCAGAGGTAATTCAAATCCCACTCTCTCATGCAAAAAGTGTAATCCAATACATTATGGAGTGGTTCCTGGCATGGGGCCGGCTAGACAGTGCAGCCTCAGCATCCTCCTCAACTAAAAACACACAAACACCACATGTCCTGAAAACACATGCCCACACACACACACACACACACACACACACACACACACACACACACACACACACACCTTGTTAAGACCACATTAAGCCCTTGTTGGCACCTGCTTAGCCTCCATGATGATCGAATAGAAAACATTACTGAGCATTACAATGGCATAGCCTACTATAACACACATGGAGAAACCACTAAGAATAACCTGAACATCCTCCGATGTCTTTAGTGAATAAACGAGGGATATATTTAGCTTCATAAATAAAGTGAAACCGGGTTCTGTTTAGGCTAGATTGGAGGCGTCGGAACACTGGGTTCTTATGTGCATTTACACAGCTCCCTCTTTTGACCTCTGATTGACCCCACGTTTAACTCCCACTCCTCCTATTCCCTGTTAGAGACTGATGCTACATCCCAAATGGAACCCTATTCCCTTTAGTGCACTACTTTTGACAAGGGTCCTGGTTAAAAGTAGTGCACTATAGAAGGGAATAGGGTACCATTTGGGATGCACACCAGAGAGACTGACTGGTTGTGCTCCTCCAGCTTCAGGTCCCATCACAACACAGGGGATTAATATTGATAAACACTGCAGCAGCACAGCAGCTTTACATTGACAGACATTATCACGTAGATCTTTCAGAACACACCATCTCCTGAGGATTTCTGCCTTCCTGTACTTTGAGTTCACTGAAACACTAGGATTGTTAGATCCATTGGCATCATGTTAGGTGTTACATAGCAGTTATTTTATGCATGTCTTATATAGGCCTACTTGTTGATAGTGCTGGGCTTGGACTTCTAATTGGACACTACTACTGCAATAAACCCAAACTAATCCTTACAAAATATAGCATTTTCTGATGTCCTTGAAACATTACTAGGCTCCTCAAAGAGCCTGAGCAATGTTATTAAATGATCCAATAAAACATTAAGCTATACACACACTGTAACCCCCAGAGATATATAGTCCATCTTAGTGAAGGTGTATTTTAGGTTTCATTGTGCTCTCCATGGCCAATGAGTAGGGTTGTAAATCAGTGACACTGGCCATGCGACTGTACAGCATCATAAGCTATAGACCCGTGGCAGCTAGCTCCCAGATATTTGGCTCCAATGCCGCAAGACCAGAGTCAATACAGACACCCCACTGTTTATATATATATATAAATTAATAAATAAATAAAGCCTTGGATCGCAGGCAGGCATGAGACCGATTTCTCACCTCTACTACAATACACCCACATCATATTCACAGTAGAGAATGCATGTCATAAAGAGATGGGGCGGTCTTGATAAAAGCCACTAGGGTGAAACGTCGACCAAAGTGCCCTGTCCACCTCTGTGAACATGGAATAAAAAGATACAGATCACCAGCATTTCTGCCTCCCAGACATTCATTTTATACCGAAATGGAATGACATGTACAGTATACATGTATTGCGCTGTCCTCTGGGGAGAAGAGTTGTAGCTCGTCCCGTTCCTCCCTTAACTGGTACCAGATTAAACCTACAGTGAGTTACATTGTGAGACTTAATCTCCATCCATTAACCCATTTCCTCCTCTCCTCTTACACTCATTAAAAGGCACATCTGTTTTGTGTTGCTGCAGGCAGGGCTCTGGAGTTTACGGCTGAGCTGTACATCTGGACACCCGCCTAAACCCCCTCCCCACAACCCCCACCAATAAACCCCTCTCCTGCTCCCTGACAGTTTACAACCCCATTCTCACAGCAGCATCAACATGTATAGAGAATCTCCTCTACCCTCTGACTCCACCCCCTCCTCAACACACCCATCCTCTGCAGTCTCTCCCACTTCTCCCTGATCTGCTTTGCTCCGACAATATGTTCTCAAATCAGAAGAGCATGGATTGGGAGACTGGTCAGAGAGACTTATGGATGCAGCTTTCATTGGAGTTCCGGCTTAAGAACTCAACATGGACCAAAAATCCCTCAACTCCTTGACGTCATTTTTGCCAAGTAATTTGAAATGGCAATGCATGGAATGAACGCAGGTATGAAAAAAATATACTGATATGGATCCCCCTGCAGCCCAGGAGAATTATGAGAGTTAACTCTGAAGTGTGGGTCTGACCGGGGTGTATGTGTACAGTACAATAGTTAGTGTCTTCTGGGTGTAAATGTCTGTACATGTCTGTGTGTGAGAGAGAGATAAATAGAGAGAACAAGCCTGAGAGACAGATTAGGAGAGACGGAGAGGGAGCCAGGCCGAGGGCAGCCTGCCCTACAGACAGCTGCGAAGCCAGTTCAGTGTCACTAACTAACTGGGGGGGTCAAAGGTCAGGTTGTTAATTCCCCAGCAGGAAGAACATGGCCTTAAAGAAGACTCCTGCCACTTGCCTCCCCCTAATGTTCCCCTAGCCAACCATACAACCCTCATCCCCTCTGACCCGCCAGCCCTGCCATGTCACATCTCAACTTTACAAGGGAAACCTTTTAAATAAACACTGAGCAATATCCTTCTTCAAAGCCTTCCCATCCTGCACAGGCCTTCTTATCCTATGAGGCCTCTTCCTGAACACACAGGCACACACAGAAAGACAGTGAGTCAGAGGATAAAACACAGCTGAGAGAAGCAGCTAAAAATTGGCGGTCCCCAGCAGAGCGTTCTATGTGTAGAGGTAAAGTGACCAGCCCTAGCCTCCTCTTCAAGCTTCCCATGTATCAAAGAGTGAAAGGCACACAGTGAGTTATGCTTTGCACTCTGTAATTCAGCACCAGCATCCCAATAGCACAGATCTGAAGTCTCCCAGAGACAGGGAGCAAGGTCACTAGCCCTTGGTAAGCCCTGGTTTCTGTAATGTCTTATTTCAGCAGTTTAGGGTTTTGCTAGACAAGATGATGTAATCCACACAGCCTAAAATCCTATTTCCACCATCCAGTCATTCGGTCGTCTATAATACCTCATGTAACTGCATTGTTATTGGAGCCAATAACAGTCAAATCTCATTGATCTGTATGAATAGGTATGCATGATCCCGGTGGGAGAGGCTAGGCAGTGAAACCAAGGAGAGCCTCTGGTAACCCACTGACGGTGATTGCTTTGGGCTAGACTTTACGTCTCTGCATAGGAGGGAGGGGTGTGAAATTTTACATAAAACCGCAGAACAATTGCTTATTTTATTTTTGTAAAATCCCCCAAGTACAGTATTAAGACTGGTGGAGTAGAGTGGTGATCTGTGTAGTAATGTTTTAAGCTGCCTCATGAGTCTTCAGTTGACTTACTGGATTCAATCTCCTGCAAATCACCCTTTCGTCTCAATCCACACACAGCAGCACATCATTACACAGTTAACCCACAGAGACACTGTGCTGCTCTACTGAAACATCACCAGACTGTATAACTGTCAGGCAATAACTACTGTTAGAAAGAGTCTAAAACATATGATTGAATTGGCTGTGACGGGCACATTTTCCCCGTTTTACCCTGGGTTCAGAGAGACAGTGTGTCTCCTCCATCTCCTGCCTTTTTAAACACTTCAAGCTGCACAGAGAATGAAGGGAAAGGCTGGTCTAGGCGAGCTTCACAGTGATTTGTAATCAGGCCTAGCATTTACAGGAAAAGGGAAAACTCTTTCAAAGCCTGCCAAGAATCGAGAAGGTAGAGGAGAAAAAAAGAAGAAAAAAAACTGACTCCATGTTCCAAAGATGTGCTCAGTCCTTTTTTCCCCTCAAAAAGAAGGGAGGAAGAGTGATGGAGTTGGAACATGGACTTTTGGGAGGAGGGAGCTTATCTTTTCAAGTGTGTTTGCAGTCATTAAGAAGTGGCCCAGAGTTGTTTGCCTCATAGCAGTTTCCCTTCCAGTAAGTATGAACAGTGAAACACAAGCAAACAAATTCCTATATCCACACAGTCATTTCGACATCATGTACCGTAGAAACCATTATCTCATGTGATCTGTGGCCTGCAGCGAGAGAGAGTTGTGGAGCTTAGATGACAGAGTTGGTTAGGACAGACCTAAGTTACTTCCTGAATTTCTTAACAAGCAGAGCCTGGTTAGAGGGGTGGAGAAGTGGAGTCCTTTAGCAATTGGACCTGCTCCAGAACTGCCTCCACTGCACTGCTACAGTAAACTGGCTCACAACTGGAGCCAGCAGAGAGAGAAGTGGCTGGAGAGAGGAGACTATGTCCAGAGAATAAATTGACTGCCTTTACTTGACTGGCAGCTCATTGTGGGTTTAAATCCTGGCTGGCCAGAGAAGTGTGATTAATGTTTTCCATAGTCTGAGATAAAAGGAGTGTCAGGAGGAAAAGAGAGGGAACAAGAGAACCACACTCTTCTGAGCATTAATTTTTTTTAAAAGGTCAAATTCAGCTGTTTTTATCTCTATGAAATCATTTCTGGGTAACAATTAAGTACCTTACAGTGATTCTTTTTGACTATTTTAATTAGCAAAAGAGCAATTTCTCAAGTAAGAATTTTGCTTGGACTGTCTTGGAGTGGTCTGAGTGGAAAACGGAAAACTAGCTGTTATTGGCAAAGATGTGTGGGACTCTTTCCTATTGGTCTATTAAGTAAAACTCCGTCCCACCAAAACAGGCTGAAATTTCAGGTGGTCTTTCAAACAGATCTTACACTAAAATGACAATCATAATTTTCATAATTTCACACTATTATTCCAACCTCCATGTGGAAATGTATATAAAACACAGGAAAACCACATTTGACTGCACTGGGCCTTTAAGTAATATGTTAACATGAAACCTAAGACCCTGTTGCCAAGCGAGGACGAACCTCCCAAATATGAGTCACCGGAAGACCACAAGCATAGCCCATAAAAACACAACAGCCAGGACAAAATTAAAGAGCACAAAGTCCCATAAACCAATTGCAAGGGTCAAAGTTAAACGTAGTTAAAAAGCCATAGGCTGCCAACCTTACGAGAAAGACAATTAGTCCCCCAATGTGTAAAAATGTCCTTTGCCGAATTGCCTCTCGTTTCAGCAAACGTCAATATAAACCACCACTGAATGGCCCTGAGTAATGTTGTTCCAGATAAAAGTAAATTCCCCAGAGCTCTAGTCAGAGACAAAGAGGACACACATGGGTGAGGTGCAGCTCTGCTCTGGCTGCATCTGTGGCAGGCTGGAATGTGATGAGGGTTTACTGGGTTTAGAAATAACTGTCAGAAACAGGCAGACAAAAGGCAGTGCTGTTCTGAATCTGCAGGGCCGGTCTCTCTCCCTCTCAGACAGCACCCTCCTCTCCGCCAACCCTGCAGCCCTCTCCATCTTACCACTTTCCCATGAATGGTTACCACCAGCACCCCAGCCCCACTCCATCCCGCCTCTCCTCACCATTGCTAGCATCACCAGAACCATTGAGTCTGAATGTAGAAAAGAAGTTAAGGCAACTCAGGAGTGTTTAAAGGGAGATATTGTGGCGTGTGCATGTATGTATGTATGTGTGTGTGTGTGTGTGAGAGAGACATTGAGGTAGCTTACAGCAGTGCACTTATCCTCCCCATTCATCTAGAGGAAGTGACTGTGACTAGCTATAACCAGCAACCAGATAATAGTATCTAATGTCTCCAATAACTCAAAGAATGTTAATAGGGAGAATCGATACTCCAATTTCAAAACAATAAGAGAATCTCCAAAGTCTCTAGAATAGTACACAGACAAACAAAAATGTGGCTAATTCATAACAGTATGATACCTAACCACCCATTGAAATATGCGTGGAGCAGAAAACCCAGCCAGAGCTAGTTTCAGTGTAAATCTGTGCAGTGCTCCAGAGCTGACAGGGGAGGTTTATGATGAGAATCAATCGGTTGTCAGATTACAGCTTTCATCCCTCTCCCTTGGTTTCCAAGGAGCCAGAGTGGACTGCCACACTTCCTGTATGCCTGAAGCTTAACCAGCAGAGATAGAAATCACTCTCCTTTATCTCTCATTCCTTATGCCACCTTTCCCTCCTTCCTTCCTTCCTTTTCTAATGACGTACCGTCATGATGTGTAATGACATGCACAGAGACCGAGGGAGAGAAGTAGGGAGGGGAAAAGGGGAGATGGGAGGAGGTGAAAGACTGAAAACGGCTCCACAATAGCCAGTCACACCACATTTAAATGCCTTCGTACGATCCAGAGTGAAACGGTTAGGGGGAGAGCGGGGAGGACGGTGCAATGTGCATTTATGTTCTATTCTTCATGGTGTGGCAAATTGGATTGTGATGCTGGATCTATGGATCAATGTGATAATGTGATTTGACTGAGTCACACACACACACACACACACACACACACACACACACACACACACACCACAGACTGAGGAGAGAAAACACCACCATCTCAACCAACCAACTCTATTGTCTCCTCAGCCAGGTCACACATCCCTTTATTAAAACACAGGAAAAAATATAGACCATTAAATCACAGAAAAACTATGGGTGAGTTCATGTATGATGAGGCATCATTAGCTACAGTATCTCTACTCTAGCCACCCGGTCTGTAACTCCAGTTGGATTAACAGAGGCCTGAGGGAATGTATGTTCACCCTCCACTATCAGATCTCACATAGGGGCATTTATGTAATATCCAACCAGTTCTCAGCAAGGGGTTTCCCCTATATAGAGGAGCTTTGTTGAGGAGTTCAAACGAACAAGAAACCCACTCAACTGCCCACCACAGCTGGGCTGAACTGTAACCTAGCCACCCTGGCCCACATACACTATCCCTTTCTCCTATCAGCACAGATCAAAGGACCAATCAGAGACGCTAAACAGCAGATGAAGCCCATTTCAGATTTATACCTATTTCTTCACTGTCTGTACTTTCTGCGACTCAGCAAAATCTGCACAATGTTTTTTGCTTTTCCTGCACTGTTCCAGGGACATCCAGTGAGATGTTACTCTACAGACACCCGGGCCGTCCACCATGTTGAGCGGATCTAATTAAATGCTGTTCCACATTAACAGGATTGGGTGAACTCACCGTTTCCTGCCTCGCTCCCCATGGCCTTTGAGTGGCACTCAGGCTAATGCATACAAACAGGAACAGGATGAAAACGCCAGACACAAGCGAAACCGACATCAACACACACACGGCAAACCTGCTCACATTATTGCCTTGCGGTGGTGGGACATGGTGACATGGCAGAGGTGTTGTACAGTCACACAAAAGCTGTGTTGAGACCACTGCCGACAGAGGAACAGGCTGTAAAGGCCTGAGTCTTTATGTATCCCAGGGCTACAGTAGAACTAGGAGGTGTAATGCTATGGAATTACATCTAACAATTTAATAGGATCTCTATGTGTAATGCCCTGTAATAATGTCATTCCTAATCAGACTACATTTATAAGCCTGTTCTTTAACCGCATAATATCCCTCATTTCCTTATTTGTTTGCAGTCATTTGGTCGTTATTGGACTTCAGGGTTTGACCTTTCAAAACATAAGGCTGCATACGCCTCAGCCTCACTTTCCCACTGCCACCAGCAGGCCCCTGCCAAAGACCCAACCAGGAAGTGGTGGTTTGCCAAGCAAATAGTTATGCAATGTGGTAGTCAGAGTAAGTGTCAAAGGCAGCGTTTGTGAGCTGGTTGATTAAAACTGCCTTCATCCATAGATAATCATGCTGAAGTGTTGCCTTCTAACTGGGGACTGAAGACAGTCATGCTGAGAAAGGCAACAAGGGGAGAGGGGATAAGCTTCATGTCTTGACAGAGGAGAGAAAAACGCTATGAAATACATGTTGCACAAGTTCCCCCTTCCATTACACTGGGCTGCTAAAAGACAGTTAACTGCATGTTATTTGGTTCCACATAACATAGCACACTCTCTACGTGTTTTTGGCTTGGGACCAGCTGCAGAACCAAATGGTAAAAACAGACAAAAACAAACAGTCTAGAGGACATCTAAGCTAAGAGCTTTGAGACATAAACAGTAGGCCAATGTTCCCCCTTGGCAAACCAAAAGGTCAAATAAGAGGCTTCTAGACCACCTCCTGATCCATTCTGTTTATGTGGTAATTCACTTCTGTTAGACAACACATAGCAACTGTTCAAAATCTCCCAATTCACTCATTTGTTCTCCTGCACAACTGCAATAGCTGGGTCGGAATGGGTTAGCTCAAAGAATATTTATAATTTGTGACAGAAGACCTACCACAAGCAGACCACACAGTCTGCTCTTTGCTCCTACGTGTCACTCCTGTTCTACTCTCTGTTTTACAGGGACTGAAACCTCTCCTTCCATTCTAAGCTACTTCAAATACTCCCAAACATACGGCCTACTCCCATTAAACCCCCAACCTCTCACAGGGTGAGTTCACATTCACAAGGCTGAAAGGGAGGTGAACTGCAATATCCCTCTGAATGATAATGTATAGTGTTGCAATCAAAGTGAGACAACGTTCATCTGTTGTTCTCTATGGCCAAAAATATCCTATAAATTACCTATAGAGTCTGATTCGATGACCATGGCTGGATATTTTCTGGGTGTTTCTGAAACCTCCACCAGGGGAAGTGTGTGCTGTGCAGCGATGGTTCCCAACCATCTAAACAGCATGGTGTTCAATGGTCTGTATCAGCGGAGGCTCCTCAGAGGAGGACCATTCTCCTCAGTGAAATGTCATAAAAATAAGGAAACATTCATTTTAAAAAAGTTATCCTTTTTAGATTAAACTAAATATATTCATAGGTCACCAAATAATTGGTTAAAATACTGTAGACCTTCATTGCAAAACAGTGTAACTTCAACAGAACTGTCTGGGTTGGCACCCTGGTGTAGCCGGAGGACAGCTAGCTTCTGACCTCCCCTGGCTTTATTGACTTCAATACAAAACCTAGGAGGCTGGTAGGCCTCACCCCCTTCCATAGCTATACATGGTAATTATGACCACTTCCAGAGGATGTCCTCCAACCAATCAAACCATTTGCAGTAGGAACTGACATGTTGTCCATCCAATCATAGATGTAGGATCAGAGAACGAACCTAGTGTGTGTTGTATTGGGATTGTGTCACAGAGCATTATGGGGGTTCTGTGTTGAGAAGATTGGTGACATTGTTGGATAGAAATTAAGAGTGATAGTTGAGCATTTGAGACATTCAATTCAAGTGAGTTTTTTTTAAATTACAGTAGATGGGGGAGGTATATTATAAATTGTTTTCTTGAGTTTAGAACTTTGTGTCCAGTTAAGGCAAATTTCAATAAATTGCACTGTTAACTTCAGTAGCTAGCTAGCTACCAGCGCGAGTGTACAGTTTTCTCCACCAGAATAGTAGAATGGCCAACGCTGCCGAAAATGTTGTGGACTTTGTTGAAGAACCCCTTTCATTCTCTGGGGTACACGGAAAAGGTGCAAATTAAACGCGAGAGTCAACCTCTGCCCGAGATCAGTTTCATGAAGAAGGATGAAAAGGTGAGGGTGTTCAATACCAACTGGTATCAAAAGTATAGCAGGTTAACAGAGAGCCTATCATCAAGCCACCTGTAATTGCACGTTAAGGTTCTTTACATGCTGAACATCTTTTCTGGGATGTCAAAAACAATTCTGAATGATTTGATAGCTTCCATCGCATCAACCATTAAACGTTAGGATTAAAGAGAGAGGTTGATGCAGAACATGATTGCGCGTGCGCTCAAGTAGGCTTTGCACTTTTCTCTGGTATTTATTTAGCAAAGATGATAACACCTAATCACTCCAGACAGACACAAGCAAAAACTCATGACAGAAATGTTGCAGCAGCCTAGGCTCACACCTAAACATTAGAAATCTGACATGCTGTACGGGATGAAAATATTATTCCATCTGATCAACTGTAGGTTACTAATAAGAGCAGATGCATACAGCCTATGCACCCTGTCCATCTGGTCTGGGTAAAATAATTGGTAACGTTATGTATTTATAGTCCATTTGTGTGTCAGGAGAAAATGTGAATGTGATCAAATTTAGATTATATTCCAAATAGGGCTGGCTAGGCTGCCTACATGTTTTAAATCCAAAATTATTACCTGGAATTAATCAAGCGACATAATAGTGATGGCAGATGTGAGTACATTTTAAAAAAAAGGCCTACAGTTGCATAGGCCTGCATGATACAAACATGCATAAAGAAAGCTCAGCCCTGAGAGTTCTAATGCTTATGTGTCTGGGTAGAGGAAATCCCCCTCCTAATCTAGTCGAAATATAATTTATATGAACAAATATAAAAACGGTAGCTGCAGTTTGACAGGGTTTTCATCTCCCCCAGGGCCAACCATTTTTTAAAACCACAAAAATTTGCCCACCACTCTGGGACCTATGGTGGCAACAGTCTGCTTGCAGTTGTCTGTTATTTTCAGGTATGTGGATGATCAGGGCTTTATTCAAATCAAATCAAATTTTATTTGTCACATACACATGGTTAGCAGATGTTAATGCGAGTGTAGCGAAATGCTTGTGCTTCTAGTTCCGACAATGCAGTAATAACGAACAAGTAATCTAACTAACTATTCCAACAAAAAAAAACTACTGTCTTATACACAGTGTAAGGGGATAAAGAATATGTACATAAGGATATATGAATGAGTGATGGTACAGAGCAGCATAGGCAAGATACAGTAGATGATATCGAGTACAGTATATACATATGAGATGAGTATGTAAACCAAGTGGCATAGTTAAAGTGGCTAGTGATACATGTATTACATAAGGATGCAGTCGATGATATAGAGTACAGTATCTACGTATGCATATGAGATGAATAATGTAGGGTAAGTAACATTATATAAGGTGGCATTGTTTAAAGTGGCTAGTGATATATTTACATCATTTCCCATCAATTCCCATTATTAAAGTGGCTGGAGTAGAGTCAGTGTCATTGACAGTGTGTTGGCAGTAGCCACTCAATGTTAGTGGTGGCTGTTTAACAGTCTGATGGCCTTGAGATAGAAGCTGTTTTTCAGTCTCTCGGTCCCAGCTTTGATGCACCTGTACTGACCTCGCCTTCTGGATGACAGCGGGGTGAACAGGCAGTGGCTCGGGTGGTTGATGTCCTTGATGATCTTTATGGCCTTCCTGTAGCATCGGGTGGTGTAGGTGTCCTGGAGGGCAGGTAGTTTGCCCCGGTGATGCGTTGTGCAGACCTCACTACCCTCTGGAGAGCCTTACGGTTGAGGGCGGTGCAGTTGCCATACCAGGCGGTGATACAGCCCGCCAGGATGCTCTCGATTGTGCATCTGTAGAAGTTTGTGAGTGCTTTTGGTGACAAGCCGAATTTCTTCAGCCTCCTGAGGTTGAAGAGGCGCTGCTGCGCCTTCCTCACGATGCTGTCTGTGTGAGTGGACCAATTCAGTTTGTCTGTGATGTGTATGCCGAGGAACTTAAAACTTGCTACCCTCTCCACTACTGTTCCATCGATGTGGATGGGGGTGTTCCCTCTGCTGTTTCCTGAAGTCCACAATCATCTCCTTAGTCTTGTTGACGTTGAGTGTGAGGTTATTTTCCTGACACCACACTCCGAGGGCCCTCACCTCCTCCCTGTAGGCCGTCTCGTCGTTGTTGGTAATCAAGCCTACCACTGTTGTGTCGTCCGCAAACTTGATGATTGAGTTGGAGGCGTGCATGGCCACGCAGTCGTGGGTGAACAGGGAGTACAGGAGAGGGCTCAGAACGCACCCTTGTGGGGCCCCAGTGTTGAGGATCAGCGGGGAGGAGATGTTGTTGCCTACCCTCACCATCTGGGGGCGGCCCGTCAGGAAGTCCAGAACCCAGTTGCACAGGGCGGGGTCGAGACCCAGGGTCTCGAGCTTGATGACGAGCTTGGAGGGTACTATGGTGTTGAATGCCGAGCTGTAGTCGATGAACAGCATTCTCACATAGGTATTCCTCTTGTCCAGATGGGTTAGGGCAGTGTGCAGTGTGGTTGAGATTGCATCGTCTGTGGACCTATTTGGGCGGTAAGCAAATTGGAGTGGGTCTAGGGTGTCAGGTAGGGTGGAGGTGATATGGTCCTTGACTAGTCTCTCAAAGCACTTCATGATGACGGATGTGAGTGCTACGGGCGGTAGTCGTTTAGCTCAGTTACCTTAGCCTTCTTGGGAACAGGAACAATGGTGGCCCTCTTGAAGCATGTGGGAACAGCAGACTGGTATAGGGATTGATTGAATATGTCCGTAAACACACCGGCCAGCTGGTCTGCGCATGCTCTGAGGGCGCGGCTGGGGATGCCGTCTGGGCCTGCAGCCTTGCGAGGGTTAACACGTTTAAATGTCTTACTCACTTCGGCTGCAGTGAAGGAGAGACCGCATGTTTTCGTTGCAGGCCGTGTCAGTGGCACTGTATTGTCCTCAAAGCGGGCAAAAAGTTATTTAGTCTGCCTGGGAGCAAGACATCCTGGTCCGTGACTGGGCTGGGTTTCTTCCTGTAGTCCGTGATTAACTGTAGACCCTGCCACATGCCTCTTGTGTCTGAGCCGTTGAATTGAGATTCTACTTTGTCTCTGTACTGGCGCTTAGCTTGTTTGATAGCCTTGCGGAGGGAATAGCTGCACTGTTTGTATTCAGCCATGTTACCAGACACCTTGCCCTGATTAAAAGCAGTGGTTCGTGCCTTCAGTTTCACACGAATGCTGCCATCAATCCAAGGTTTCTGGTTAGGGAATGTTTTAATCGTTGCTATGGGAACGACATCTTCAACGCACGTTCTAATGAACTCGCACACCGAATCAGCGTATTCGTCAATGTTGTTGTCTGACGCAATACGAAACATCTCCCAGTCCACGTGATGGAAGCAGTCTTGGAGTGTGGAGTCAGCTTGGTCAGACCAGCGTTGGACAGACCTCAGCGTGGGAGCTTCTTGTTTTAGTTTCTGTCTGTAGGCAGGGATCAACAAAATGGAGTCGTGGTCAGCTTTTCCGAAAGGGGGCGGGGCAGGGCCTTATATGCGTCGCGGAAGTTAGAGTAACAATGATCCAGGGTCTTTCCACCCCTGGTTGCGCAATCGATATGCTGATAAAATTTAGGGAGTCTTGTTTTCAGATTAGCCTTGTTAAAATCCCCAGCTACAATGAATGCAGCCTCCGGATAAATCGTTTCCAGTTTGCAGAGAGTTAAATAAAGTTTGTTCAGAGCCATCGATGTGTCTGCTTGGGGGGATATATACGGCTGTGATTATAATCGAAGAGAATTCTCTTGGTAGATAATGCGGTCTACATTTGATTGTGAGGAATTCTAAATCAGGTGAACAGAAGGATTTGAGTTCCTGTATGTTTCTGTCATCACACCATGTCACGTTAGTCATAAGGCATACGCCCCCGCCCCTCTTCTTACCAGAAAGATGTTCGTTTCTGTCCGCGCGATGCGTGGAGAAACCCGCTGGCTGCACCGCTTCGGATTGCGTCTCTCCAGTTAGCCATGTTTCCGTGAAGCAGAGAACGTTGCAGTCTGATGTCCCTCTGGAATGCTACCCTTGCTCGGATTTCATCAACCTTGTTGTCAAGAGACTGGACATTGGCGAGAAGAATGCTAGGGAGTGGTGCACGATGTGCCCGTCTCCGGAGTCTGACCAGAAGACCGCTTCGTTTCCCTCTTTTTCTGAGTCGTTTTTTCGGGTCGCTGCATGTAATCCACTCCGTTACACTGGTTGTAAGGCAGAACACAGGATCCGCATCGCGAAAAACATATTCTTGGTCGTACTGATGGTGAGTTGACGCTGATCTTATATTCAGTAGTTCTTCTCGGCTGTATGTAATGAAACCTAAGATGACCTGGGGTACTAGTGTAAGAAATAACACGTAAAAAAACAAAAAACTGCATAGTTTCCTAGGAACGCGAAGCGAGGCGGCCATCTCTGTCGGCACCGGAAGTCATTCAGGAACGTTTCTTGGGATACTTTGATGTGTCAAGTGGGCGAGATGCGCAGTCCGTTTGACTTTATGAATTTTGAGATGTCGGAGTGGAACTTCATAATGAAAATCGTTGTCCAAACCTACGAAGGCGCAGCTGTAATGAAATGTATCTGCTATTTGTATTTAAAGCTACGTCCCCTCATGTGCCATGATTAAGAGGTGATAACTACTCCATTACCATTGTCAACTTTCTCCTGACATGAATGGAAGCCACATTGTCTCATGTGTCCGCTCATCCACTGGCACATTGAATGTTTCCCTTCCAATCACTATGAGTACCCCTACACATTTACTGTATGTAGAGTCAATCACATTATTAAAGACTTTACTCCTTGCTTGGACTAACTCGTTCTTATCGCTATTGTCTAACTGTGTAGTGTCTAACTGCGTTTTGTCTTCCCAGTCAAATCCTGTCCTGCACTGGTCAAGGCTCTGAACACCTCAACTCATGCCTCATACATGCATTCAATCACTGCTGAGATCCATTTCCAACACTAAGTAGCCCTCTCATTCCCCTTCCCCATAATATTGTACCTTAAAATGTCTATTAAAATCATTTGTCTATGATTTTTGAAACACACGTTGTGGTCTCCGTGCGTTCCGCACCTATACCGTGGGTCTCCCATCCTCCTCAATTTTTCAAGTCACCAGCCTCCACTGGTCTGTATTCAGTAGTACCATAGCAAAGCCCCACAATGATTCATTCCAAATACCCATTTAAATTGCTGAAGTGGCGTGTTCCATTAGCCCATGGCAAGCGGAGCAGAGCAGCACACAGCCTCTTTACAGGAGTCAAAATAAAGCAGGATATCCTGGTCACAGTTCCCTAGCAATGTGTTCATGATTCCCCAGCCTAAAAGCCATGAGACAGCTATTATTCTGAATGTTTCCTAGATTATTAGAATTAAAAGAGGAAGTTTGAGTATACATACTTTTGTCTATGTCAAATCAATAAATGTATGTATGTATCATGGACTAGCTGCTTGTATTTCTTAAATGTACATAAGCATACAGAATCTGAAAAACACTAATGGTTGGACTCATTAAAAATACATGTATTTTGTTTTATTTCACCATGTAAAAATGGTGTAATTAAAGCATTACTTCTATAAATCTGCTTTAATGTGGTGCAGTAACAAAGACATTTCTCTGCAGTGCTAAGTTCCAATTTCCTAACACTGTACATGTGTTTTCTCCTCTCTGTTCATCACACCTCCCCTCCAAAAGACAATATTTTTCAAATTAGACATGAGTGTTTACAAAGACAGAATGCCTCATCACACTAGAGACATCTCCCTCCCTGGATACTCTCAGCATCCAACAAGATTTGACAGTGTCATGTCCATTTTTCTATTTTCTTGACATAATTCAATTATTTGTATTTCTTCTATCATCTAGGAGTGGATGAGTGTGGGTTCTTTAAGCCGAGAGCTGCGGACTATTCAGGATCCAGCCGCTATACAGCTACTCCAGCAGCCAATACACAACTCATTTAAAATTGTTCCTCCCACAAAGGGAGTAAAGCCAGGGTTTGAAGAGACTGTATTAACAGTAATATTCCTTATTGAAATAAAGCTCTGGAGCAGGAGAGTAGGTTTGATGTTTAGTAACGGCCCACCAAGAGAGAGAGGGCTTTGCATATATTGAGAGGCATTGTAAGTGCTGGCAAGGGGTCGCTCCACTACTCCAGAAAAACAGCTTTTCGCATACCCAGTCTGTCCTCCACACACATACATGCTCTCCTCTGGGCTGGCCAGCCCCTTCTCATACACTACATGAGTAGTCTATAGTCCAACACCCAGCAGCCTAACTGTTCCTCAGACACCCTACGCCCAGATGCCAAGAGCTCTACAGTGGGCCAGTGTGAACCCGGCTAATAATTAATAGCATGTAATTAAGATGGCAGGCTCCCTGTACTTGTAAAGACCCATTAGCCCAATGTATCAGCATGCTGTAATGGCTTTGTTTGATGTGGATTTCTAGAGTATCACCCCTCCCCCCTCTTCTCCCGCTTCCAGCCCTCACGCTCCCTAAACTTGAGTGACATTGGCGCTTGTTGCGGAGCCCTGTCGAGGGCAGAAAATCACTCAGTGAGGGTTGTAAGGAGAGGAGCAGCCCTTGTACAGTTGGCAATTTGCCAGACTCATGATGACAGGCGAGGCAGGGTGGACTTCATAAGCGGGCCCATTTTAGTTCTTGCCATTAACAGCACATCAACGATCCCACCAGTCAGTCAGCCAGCTGCCCAGGCCTGAAACCCAGCAGCCCCCATACTCTGTCCTCCCCCTCACATCCCATCATACCCTGCACCCGGTTCTCAGCCTTGATCTGCAATTACCACCAGTCAGTCGCCATTCCATTGAAGAAAAAAGGCAATTTAATGCATAAAGGGATAAATGGGTGAATAATTACATTTTTAATCAAGCTGAAAGGATCTCTCCAGCTCAAAATGGGAGAAGGGGAAAGTTAAAAAGGGGGAGATTTGCTTGTTTCCAAAAAAACGTGTTTAATCCTTGACACCTGTCAAACGGCTCACACTACACAGACCCCCGGGGTTCATAAAAGGCTGCGGTTGAGGCTTAACCCTACGAGTGCCTCGGCATTGAAAGAGTGTCCCTGCTCAGTCTCCAGATCCTTGCAGGCTCACACACATAATACGGTCATGCCTGGTGTGGTCACTACACCAACACTGATATATACAGTAAGTGTTCATCCCATATGGCACCATATTCCCCATTAGTGCATTAATTTTGACCAGGGCCCATAGGGAACGTAGTATATTCCCTAGTATAGGGAATAGGGTGCCATTTTGGATGCACACTCTGCTGCAGCCTCTGCTTCAGTGCTATGGCTAAAGTGATCTTACACATGTAGACTGCCTGAAACTAGACACAGACCAGAGGACTACAGGAAGTAAGAAAGAATGTTCAGGTCCGTGTTGAACATTCACACAATACTCTACCACATATGGGAGGGACACACAGCTACCATAAGGAATAGAGGCCAGTTGTGGGTTAGGACCTGCTGTGAATGGAAAGAAAAGACAAAACACAATGGAGAATGTAGGGATTGAATAAAAAGCCTAGATAAAAAGAGGCTCTCTACGGTGGGCCTTATCTGTACCGCGTTTCCTTTTCCCCCTCAGCAGTGCTCCACTGCCTGTCGTGTTGTCTCTGCTCTGTGTTGTGGGAATTCCATTCTCAGATATCAAAGCTGCTCGCCTAGCAGGCCTTAGCAACGTAATTACATACACATTGCGTCAGGAGGGAGGCGGAAGTTGGAACGATGGCCCGCCTCGCGAGCCTAGGGCCTCTGGGGAAAGCAACTAGACTAGGAGAGAATGGAGTTAGCTTTGGACTGCATCCGCTGGGTCAACTTGTTGAATACCTCAGCCAATAAGGACTTGGAACACTGCCACGCTAGCATCAGTTACTCTCCATTTCCTTCTAGAACCTCACCACACAGAGGCCTTGAGAAGGCATGAGTTAAGGCTTTAAATGATCTGCAATTCCATATTTACTCTCAGTCAGGTCAAGTCTCTGAAGTTTACTCCACAAGTTATGAGACCAGTGGTATGAAAGAGGCTTTAAAAATGCTGAACATGGAATCCAGCTCATTATTTGCAGTAACCCTCACGGTTATTGGTTGATGTTGACAAGACAGCGGGGTGCTTGGCCTATGGAGGAGGCTTAGTGGAGAAGAGATGGGGGGCAGTAAAGAGGATTATGGGGGGGGGGCAGCAGTGAGGGGCCAGTCTATTGTTATAACTTGAGAAAGTGTTAGAGCAGGAAGAGTGGCAGACACACTGGTTAGAGCGTCCCAAACTCAGGAAATACTGAGATACAGGTCTGGACGACAAGCTACTGTCCAGTCCTGCTGCATGGGGACTACAGTATTGGAATTATACAGCCACAAAAACTTCCACTCACAGAAGAAGCTAAGCTGAACTGCTCGTGCAAAATAACATGATGGAGCATCATGTCAGATTTTCCAGTTTTGTACACTGTATAGTTTTGTCCAAATCAATTGAATGCTGAAGTGTTTTAGCCTTTGAAAACGAGGCCTGCTGAAATGTAGGCTGGGAGGGCTGCTCATTTGGCAGATGGCTGGGAGGGGTTGTTGAGAGGCAGAGATCTCCACCAAGCCTGTGAATTCAATTATCCCTGAGCTCTTGAGTTGGGGCCACAATCAATAAATACATGTTGTTTTCATAATCATACCACAACTATGCTTGGAAATAGAGCTAAATTATTTTGTCATTTTGTGTCGTTTGTGGAACAGAATTTAAATTGATGTGAGGGTTACTTTTTGGATGTGTATCCAGTCCAGACCCCCACCTCCTGTGGGAAAAACAACCAAAAATAAGGACCAACAACCCCTTGGAGAGAAGGAGGGAGGGCAACGAAGGATGGAAGGAGGGAGGGAAGGCAGAGAGAAGGAGGGAGGGCGGAGAGAACGGAGGGCAATGAAGGATGGAAAGTATGGAGGGAGGGCGGAGAGAAGGGAGGGCAACGAAGGATGGAAAGAGGGAGGGAGGGAAGGCAGAGAGAAGGGAGGGAGGGCAGAGAGAAGGAGGGAGGGTGGAGAGAAGGGAGGGCAACGAAGGATGGAGGGCGGGAGGAAAGGCAGAGAGAAGGGAGGGCAACGAAGGATGGAGGGAGGGAGGAAAGGCAGAGAGAAGGGAGGGCAGAGAGAAGGGAGGGAGGGAGGGCAGAGAGAAGGGAGGGAGGGAGGGCAGAGAGAAGGGAGGGAAAGGTGGACACAATCTGCTCTTCCTGCTTTCCTTTGTGTTGGAGGAAAAGGGACACTGCTGTGGGGGTGGAGTCAATCAAAAAGAGAAACACAACATAGTGGGAGGCAGTGTGTCAGTGTGCGTCTTCACACGGGTGTGTGTGCGCTATATGTATAGCTTTAGGTGTCCCTCTACCCCCCTCACCTCACACGGATAATACATCTTTAGCCAGCCCTTTCTGCACTTAAGTGTCTGTTCTCACTCTCCATGCATCGCCCCTGACTATTAAACTTGAAATGTTTTTACTTTCCATAATGGCACCGCAGCACAGTGATGCCTCGAAGATCTAGTACCTAATAGTGCCTGCCGCATCTACACAATAAATACTTAGCCATTTATCCTCTGAACATTATTTTAAACACCAAAGCAAACAGCTGCAGTGGTTAGGATGTAGTCAGCGACTCAGCTCACATACATACACAGCAATCTTTTCCAACTCTCCTTCGGCTGGTATCCTACAGTCCTACAGCTGTCCACGTGTCACCCAAGGCCACAGCCAAAAGTAGGCCATGGCTCCAAGAGGAACTCAAGCTCCTGTTACTGTTGGAGGCTTGACTCCCAATCCCTACGTTAACACAATGCCAACACAAATCACAACCTTGGCCTGCAACCCCAGGCCCACCACTAAGTGTAAACTCCAAAGCCAGCCCACAATCTACTCATTTCAGTGGCATCCACAGGACTGGCTGTGAGAGGAACGGATTCCCTACATTTGGAAGGTGGGAAATACTGTATATAGAGCGTGTTGGCATCCATTAGTATAAGGAGAGCAATTAAAACGAGTATATACATCAGCCATAATTATAGCATGATGACATCAAAGTGAAACGTGACAGACATATTTCACTTTGTAACAATGGTACTGAATATGAAAGCCTGGTAATCGAGGAATTTACACGCTGTATTATGACATGTAATGGCTGCAATTTAAAGATCAAAGTTGGGACACATCTTTAGGAACGCTTCATTTCCCCCCCCGCTCGTCATCAGTGTCCTTAAGGAGAGAAGAAAGGAAGCATGAAGAATGGCCTCTGACTCCAGTCTTTGATTCTGATTTCCCATGGGCGCCTCCACAAACTGAACGTCATGAAGCCTAATGTCAGCCAAATTAAGAGAGAATTCTAGGACAGCAAGTTTGGCTTTCATTGCCAAAGCGACTCATGGGTATCACTTCAAAAAGGAAACTAAATGGGAAGGGAAAGAGCGACAAGGGAAAACAGAACACCCACAGCAGGAGGCTGGAAGGCAAAACGCATGGGTAGAACCTTTATCTACTGTACGGCACCACCACCGAGCCAGGAGTGACGGAAACCACAATGGTAGGTCACACCTACAGGCCTCGGTCGGTAGGTCGGTCTGTGTGCACGCATATAATGTAGTAATCCTTGCAATACCATGCTTTGTATTCAGGACTTGAAATATTCAGAACAATAACCTTGACTAGCACCCCATTTCTACAAACCAATAAAAACATTGTGGATGTACTATGCTATTATTCAGAAGTATCAATGCTTGGGAGAGTTGCCTTATAAGACCCCCCTCTCATAACTGGCAACTAACTGGCCACAAAAGACATGTGATCTGTTATCTCTGTCCCTGAACTTACATAAACCGCTTTGCTTTCCTCCTCTGAAATATTCTTAGCTTTGAGGCCAGATATTTAGTTTGGCTGGGCTTTCAGCTGTGAAATAAAAAAAAGTTCTGGCAGAATAGGCCTGGGGAGGCCAGTAAGCCACAAGAATAGAGCTATTTTGCTTCGTTTCCCCCCAACAGAGTCTCACCCAGAAACCCTCTAAAACACTTGCATAGTCAGCATGAAACATGCAAGCATTAAAATAGACACTGTAATAATCGCCATTTCAGCTTTACCTAGCCGGTATTACATTAGCATGTCATTCTTAACCATGGAATTGGCTGAATTATGTTGGTTCAAACACCAATATAAAATGTGGATTGATGGTGTTAATAACAGTTGCATCTCCAGAGACCGTAGGGCAGGAACACCACTAGTCTTTTAGAGACAGTATAATGGGACATGCTGCTATGATATGTTGTAGATCTCCACTAACTAGAGAGGTATACATTATGAACATCTCTTCTCCACCTTACTGGCAAATCCCAACCCAGCGTCGCAGCACTAAAAGTTCTGTCACCACAACAAAGAGACTGGAGAATTCCCTCTCGCAGACACTCCTTCAGACTCACACTGGGAGGGTCAACTGGGGTGAAGATATGGAGACAAGGCATTAAAGACAGTTATTTCTTACTGTATATGTTTAGACGGTTTCTATACATCTTTAGAACATGTTAGCTGTAGAGGGAGTGAACACCTGTCAATAGCAGAGCTGGGAGGCGATATATGATGTATGGTGGGAAATGTCTCTGACCTTGGAGGCTTCTCTCGGGGGCCAGGGTGGTTGAGGAGTGGGTGAATCTACAGGTGGGGTATAATCTCACAGACCATGGATGAGTTATAGAGTACAGCAGTTCTGTTCAAATGTTTATAAATCAATGTCATGAGATGAACCTCTTTGGCAGTTCGTCTATAGATTTTGGACAGTTTCTCAGCTTGAACTGGGCTATACTCGGTTAACATTTAGTTTCATTCCCATAAACCTTTGGTAACCCCCCCCCTGCTCCATTTCAACCATCCCTCTTAGTAAATCTCCGCTACTCCTCTTACTCACTTTCATTGCTTACACTTGACTTCAGAGCATATAGTACCTCCGACGCTCACTGTGCTCAGTAATTACATGATAGAGGGAACGAAAAGGTGGTGCTTGGCAGAAACACTGACATTCCAAACGTGAAACCTTCTCCTTAACAGGCCTTGAGCCTTTATTCTGCTCCAACTCAACAGCTTTGCCAGTCTGTTGGGAATCACATGAACAAACAGGAAGACCTTATCAAGGCTACATGAATTACTACTAAATAACATGACTCTGGACAACCATTACATTCAACAGTAAATAGGCTTTCTGCATGCGGCAGAGCAAAGGACGGGTTGTACGAAATGCACCGACTACTTAAATACTTTTAAACTCACCTGCTGGTTCTGAAAGCACGAAGGTGGTCAAATGAGCAGGTGGTGAGTAACATGCTGCTGCGCCATGGAAACAAGGAGGGGTTAATATGCACTCTGTCTATGGCGGCGTCCAAAATGGCACCCTATTCCCTATCTAGTGCACTACTTATCACCAGGGCACATAGGGATCACTATAAAAGGGAAGAGGGTGCCATTTGGGACACATTCTGTCTCTGTACACTCCGTCTGTCCTCCTCCCAGACTCTCCAGACTGGAATTAACACCTCACCAGGCTGGGAATCTCATTACACTAATGACTCTGAATATACACTAAGTTGTAATTTCCTAAAGCATGTTCCAAAGAAAACATGGAGGGAAGTGGGATAACCTTTCTATTGGACAGGGATAAACTTCGGTCTTATAAAATGTCCCCTTATTCCAATGACAGATTCCATCCGGTCCAACATGGGTACGTTTCTGAGTTGCATAGATTCATCTCAACTCATCGATCTGAAGTAACTGGATAGCAAGGACCATTCATATAACGAGTCTGAAGAGGGCCGTCCATCAGTTCATTCTGCATCCAGTAAACCTGATTGAGACTGAGGGTATTTGCTAGCTTCTACATCGCATGCTGAGAAGAGCCGAGCTAAACATGTGGCTTTCATTTGGAGCCTGTGTTAACAATGTAGTGCAGGAGAAAAGTCTCTCTCTAACCAGCTTAAGCTGATAAAGGCTTTGATGCTACATGGCCGTGGGATCGGTTCCCCCCAGCCCAAACAGATGCACAGCAAAAGAATCATCAAAACAACGATTAGCCCCCATCACAGAGGCACAGGGTAACCCACAGCATGGGCTCAGCCCAGCAGGGGGTCAACTCCAAACCCATCACCAGCCACCAGGCGTTCCCTTTCATGATTTCCCTGTGCTTATTCTAGACTTATATTTGGGAACTTGAATGTATGCCTTTAAAATAACCATTACCTTCAATATGTTTGGAATGTGTGTAGTGGGAGTTTTATTGAGTAACCAAGACTTCCAATAATAGATTTTACAACGGGATGTGACAGCAGTGGAAACGTACACTGCTATAATTACTAGGTTAACCTGACTGGCTACAGTATGAGGCTCTAGTCAGACGCATGCCAGTGCTGCAGCTCCACTGACCTTAGTGACCTCAGGCTGCGTACCAGTGATACTCGCCAGTATCGTGGCAAGGAAACAAAACACAAACTGGATTTACTTTAGGAAATTAGCCCTGATGTTGGAAACAAACTTCATTTTGTTGTCATCCAGAGTCACATGTATTTATTTACCAAGCTATATCACACAGTATTTTACATTCAGCTGGTTTTTAAAGGACCAAAGAGTTGTCTGCTTCGTGTTTTCATTTTTGCCATGAAAAGAATATCGTATCGTCACAGCCCTAGTACCAAATAGCACCTTATTTCCATATGTAGTGCACTACTTGTGGCGGCAGGTAGCCTAGTGGTGAGAGCGTTGAGCCAATAACTGAAAGGTTGCTGGATCGAATACCTGAGCTGACAAGGTAAAAATCTGCTATTCTGCCCCTGAACAAAGCAGTTAACTCCCTGTTCCTAGGCCGTCATTGTAAATAACAAGTTCAAATAAAATAAAAACAATTTGACCAGAACCCATAAGGTGCACTATATAGGGAATAGGGTGCTGTTTGGGATGGAGACTCAGTCTACATAACTTTCAGGCAGTCTGTCTCCTCTCACAACAGATAGTCAGCACCTCCCACATCATCCTCTCTCTTGCTAGGCCATCTCTGGATGTTTCTTTTAAGCCTCTTTTCTCCTCTCTCTGCAATACCACCATTACTTATTCCTCCATATTGGTTGCCTTGCCACCAGCTCCCATCTCTGTACTTTGGCCTGTCTGTACATTCTGCAGATTCCTTGTCATTACATTGTTGAGAAATGACAAGACATTCTTTGCATGTACGAAGCTTACAGCTGCAGTGAGCAGATATCCAATCTCACACGGTAAAGCCAGAGAGTTATATCTTAAAAGTCAATGTAAAATCTATTTAATTTAGCTCTGGGAATCACTTTCATAATTCTAGACTATTGAAAGCAGAAGAGAGGAGACCATAATAGCTTGCTAATGTGATATATTATTTGAACCTATAATGATATAAATCAGTATGCGGTGCATTACTATTCATAATTCATTTGTTTTCAGGACCAGCTTGCCAAGCAGTACCCTTGAATAATGGTTAGTGAGTGCTAATGTGTCCAAGTGCTCATACAACATACTAATAGAACTGCTGAATCTGTAATGAGGTCAATAAAAAGCAGATGGAATGATGTGAATGTCCTGCCAGGCAGAAGGTATCCGCATATTGCATGGAGGGCATATTGCTGTAGTAATGTGTAGGAATAAACAGACCGACACAGACTGACTGATTAACCTGGCAGCATAATAGACTCGATATTTGGATTACTAATCAAGAAATGGTTGGAAGAGCATTATGTAAAATCCAAAAGGAAACATTAGATTTTGCCAGCTATCTCCAGAGACAGCAGGGAGGGGATGAAAACCAGGGTTGAATCTGATTGGATTCTGACTTCCCCCTGGCTGCTTTGACGACTGACATTGTGCAAAACTGCCTTGGGCAGTGCTCTGCCAAAGTTCTGATCTCAGTCACCACCGCCACTCAATTCACCGGCTCGACACCAAAACAGTTCATGAACTACCCACAACATTATTGAGTTTCACTGTGGGTTGTACAGAACAAGCACAAAGTCCCACAGAGATGCACTACATATACACAAAAGTATGTGGACACCCCTTCAAATTAGTGGATTCAGCTATTTCAGCCACACCCATTGCTGGCAGGTGTATAAAATCAAAACACACAGCCATTCAATCTCCATTAGCAGTAGAATGGCCTTACTAAAGAGCTCAGTGATCAGCGTGTCACCGTCATAGGATGCCACCTTCCCAACAAGTCAGTTTGTCAAATTTCTGTCCTGCAAGAGCTGCCCCAGTTAACTCGAAGTGCTGTTATTGTGAATTGGAAACATCTAGGAGCACAGCTGAGCCGTGAAGTGGTAGGTCAAACAAGCGCACAGAACGGGTCCGCCGCGTGCTGGAGTGCGTAGCGCGTAAAAAGCAACTGTCCTCGGTTGCAACACTCACTACAGAGTTCCTAACTGCCTCTGGAAGTAACGTCAGCACAATAGCTGTTCGTTGGAAGCTTCATGAAATTGGTTTCCATGGCCGAGCAGAAGTACAAGCCTAAAATCACCATGTGCAATGCCAAGCATTGGCTGGAGTGGTGTAAAGCTCGCCGCTATTGGACTCTGGAGCAGTGGAAACACATTCTCTAGAGTAATGAATCACGCGGAACCATCTGGCAGTCCGATGGACTAATCTGAGTTTGGCGGATGCCAGGAGAACGCTACCTGCACCAATACATAGTGCCAATTGTAAAGTTTGGTGGTGGAGGAATAATGGTCTGTGGCTGTTTTTCATGGTTCGGGCAAAGACCCTTAGTTTCATTGAAGGGAAATCTTAACGCTACTGCATACAATTACATTCTACACGATTCTGTGCTTCCAACTTTGTGGCAACAGTTTGGGGAAGGCCCTTCCCTGTTTCAGCATGAAATGCCCAAAGCGAGGTCCATGCGGAAATGGTTTGTTGAGATCAGTGTGGATGAACTTGACTGGCCTGCACAGAGCCCTGACCTCAACCCTTTGGGATGAATTGGAACACCGACTGCGAGCCAGGCCTAATCGCCTAACATCAGTGCCCGACCTCACTAATGCTCTTGTGCCTGAATGGAAGCATGTCTCCGCAGCAATGTTCCAACATCAAGTGAAAGCCCCTTCCCAGAAGAGTGGAGGCTGTTATAGCAGCAAAGGGGGGACCAACTCAATATTAATGCCCATAATTGTGGAATGAGATGTCCACATACTTTTGCTGTAGCTAAATGTGGTTCCTTCTGCCATAACCATTCTGACAGTTAGGGGGAAACTTGACAATTTCATATTACCCCAATCAGCTCAAATTGAAAGCTCTTTAGAAAAGTCTTGACGTTCTGCCATAGAGATTGGCTGGAAAATGGCTGATTCAATATTATGGAAAGGAATCTTTCAGAAAACAATGCGTTGCCATCCAACCTCATTAGACACACACCAGCTCCTGCCCTCCAACACCTCATTATCTAGTAGCTGGAGATGAGCGGCTTTCCAACAATCAAATCTGTCTTTAGAGGGGGCTAGGATCAGAATACAGCACCACAATGTAGAGAAACTAATCTAACCAAGTCGTCAGAGTCAAAAAACACTAGGGGGAACTCTGTCCAAAAAGCAGGACAGGAGCATGGGGAACCTTTTTTTAAAAGTGACTTTTGAGGAGGTGCTAATTGGCTGTAAGATACCTGACACGGAGATTAAATGGTTTGGCCTGAAACCAAGCCTTGCTCTCCTCCCAGGAGAGATGACTGTTGGAGCCAAATTCTTTGAACTGTCGCAAGGGATGTGACAGAACATTACTTCAGAGTTGTGACTGTTCCCCTTTCACTGGGGCTTACTGAGACCTCAAATGGAACCTTACCCACATCAGTCCCCCTTTTAGGTAAGAGAGACTTGCAGTACAGTAGGGTAAAGAAAAACATCTGCTTGGAAAGTCAAAGGTTATTTGAAAATCTGGACCAAAATATTCAAATCTATAATTCAAGAGAGGATTTATTGAAAACGTTGTACGTTTCCAGCCACAATAAGGATCATCTCCTTGAGATTCCTGCTCTCTCTCAACTCTTAAACTCTCCCTCCTCACCACATATTCTCTCCCTCCTCACCACCCTCTCTGCACTCTTACAGAGAGGTGGATTGGATACAGCTCCGTCCTCTTTGTCACAAAGCTTTTTAAGATTACAGCAGTGCAGAGCAGTCAGTCTCTTAGGCTCCCACAGTCACACTACCAGTCCAGTCCTCATATTATTCCTCTCCTGCTCAGTGCCTTCCTACAGTATCTGCACTGTAGTTATACATAGATTACAGATTGATTGTACTGGCAATGTAATATTATAATATACCCTGTAATGGTATTTGGGTTCTCACAGCAGAATAATACAAAAATAAAAAATAAATACTCCCACCACTTGCTCCCAACAACTCAATAGTAGACAAGACAGCAGGGCTAGAGCCAATGTGTCAGTCTGCCAGGCTACAAGCTGAGATAGTGGGCCTGTTTGCATAGTAAGCCTCTTTCAGACAGGAGCCAGAGCTGCAGAATAGTCACATGACCAGGATTCACACCCTTCTCATTCAACGGTCTGCCATCCATCTCCTATTAGGCTGGTGAGACAATAGCACAGGGAGAGGGGATATTTGAGGGGAATGTTTCAGTGTAGAGACTAAGGACTTCTTGCATTGTATACAAAACGGTCATTGAAAAATCAACTGTTATTACGCAGAAAATGTAAACAACAACTGTGAGAGCTGTGCATGTGTAATAAAATGTGGAGGCTTGACTCAACTGACCTTCCTTCCAGATAAACATTCCTCCGTACATCAGTCCACTTCTCTGACCACTACACCATGTATTCACTGATCACCATGGCTTCCTATGCCTCCTCTGGAGAAATGTGATCAGAAGGTATGATTAGAGGGAAACTGTAACTGGGGAATGAAACAAAAACCTTGCAATCTAGGAGAGAAAACAAAAGGAAACCGAAAGACATGAGCTCTGTTCCGGATGGCAGACTGCCTCTGGGGGGCGGGGGTTGCTACAGAGTTATTATGCTGGAAATGAATGCAGAACTGGGGTGTGGGGGGAAATTACAGACTAGAGGACGGTGTGACTGTGTTTTCACTGGAGAGAGGGGGGGTCCTAAAGACCTGGGGAAATCTCACACCACGTTCGCTAAGCAAATATGGACATGGCAGCATCGCAAGGAAAACAGCAGATGAGGGTAGGATCATCAAGACAGAATAACAACAACATTTATTTCCATGGAAAATAAACAAAGTCATTCTTAATATCTAGTCAGTGTCTCTGGTATTCCATTTCCTGTATCCATTTCCTGGTTTGGAATAAAGTACATAAGCTGGAGAATCATCAGTTGTTCTCTTTGCAGTGTTACTGTAGACAATGTGGTGAAGACATGGCCATGCTAGTACTCTACTGTGGAAACTTCTGGTCAAAAACCACAGAGAGCCTGTATCAATGGGTCAGCTGCAGAATAGTGGGGAAAAAGCCATAGGCCCAATCCCAGTGTATCTTTTCAGTAGTTCACAGACCAAGGTCACAGCCTCAGCGTCTTTGTGTGTTTACATTTACAGGCAGATAACGGATGTAGAAACAGATCAGGTTGCTTAGAGGACACACAGAAATTCTGGTTGTAGTCTACAAGTCAGCCACACTGTTTTCACCAGTTTTCAGAGGGTAACTTAAACTCCCCTTTAACAGCAACCTATTGTCACCTCTCACAAAACACCAGTCTCAACGTCAACAGTGAAGACGCGACTCCGGAATGCTGGCCTTCTAGGCAGAGATCCTCTGTCCAGTGCCTGTGTTCTTTTGCCCATCTTAATCCTTTCTTTTTATTGGCCAATCTGAGATATGGCTTTTTCTTCGCAACTCTGCCTAGAAGGTCAGCATCCCGGAGACACCTCTTCACTGTTGACGTTGAGACTGGTGTTTTGCGGGTACTATTTATTGAAGCTGCAAGTTGAGGACTTGTGAGGCGCCTGTTTTTCAAACTAGACACTAATGTATTTGTCTTCTTGCTCAATTGTGCACCGGGGCCTCCAACGCTTTCTATTCTGGTCTGAGCTAGTTTGCACTGTTCTGTGAAGGGAGTAGTATACAGTGTTGTATGAGATCTTCAGTTTCTTGGCAATTTCTTGCTTTATATAGCCTTAATTTCTCAGAATAAGAATAGACTGACCGAGTTTCTTCTGAAAGATCTTTGTTTCTGGCCATTTTGAGCCTGTAATCAAACCCACAAATGCTGATGCTCCAGATACTCAACTAGTCTAAAGAAGGCTACTTTTATTGCTTCTTTAATTAGCACAACAGTTTTCGGCTGTGCTAACAATTGCAAAAGGGTATTCTAATGATCAATTAGCTCTTTAAAATGATAAACTTGGATTAGCTAACACAACGTGTCATTGGAACACAGGAGTCATGTTTGCTGATAATGGGCCTCTGCTCAGTCACACAGACACCGTCTCAAATGACACCCTATTCCCTATGTAGTGCATTACTTTTAACCCTATGGCCCCTGGTCAAAAGAAGTGCTCTATGTAGGAAATAGAGTGCCATTTGGGACTGACCCTATTACGGAGGTTGAGTCATTGGCTGACTAGTGCTCTTCCATGCCGTCCCCAGGATGGGTGCATAACTTGAGTGGTTTGAGTCACTGACGTGATCTTCCTGTCCGGTTTTGCACCCCCTCAGGCTCATGTGGAGGAGGAGATCTTTGTGGGCTATTTATTTTTATTTTACCTTTATTTAACTAGGCAAGTCAGTTAAGAACAAATTCTTATTTTCAATGACTGCCTAGGAACAGTGGGTTAACTGCCTGTTCAGGGGCAGAACGACAGATTTGTACCTTGTCAGCTCAGGGATTTGAACTTTCAACCTTGCGGTTACTAGCCCAACACTCTAACCACTAGGCTACCCTGCCACCCCTATACTCAACCTTGTCTCAGGGTAGTAAGTTGGTGGTCTGTTGACATCCCTCTAGTGGTATGGGGGCTTTGTTTTGGAAAAGTGGGTAGGGTTATATCCTGCCTGGTTGGCCCTATCCGGGGGGTATTGTCGGACAGGGCCACAGTGTCCCCCAACCCACCCCACCTTGTCTCAGCCTCCAGTATCTATGCTGCAATAGTCTATTATGTGCTGGGGGGCTAGGATCAGCCTGTTATATCTGGTGTAATTCGCTGGTGTCTTGTGTGAATTTAAGTATGCTCCCTCTCTCTCCCTCCCCTCCTGGAGGACATGAGCCCCATGACCATGCCTCAGGACAACCTGGCCTGATGACTCCTGGCTGTCCCCATTCCACCTGGTCGTGGTGCTGCTCCAGTTTCAACTGTTCTGCCTGTGGCTAAGGAACCCTGACCTGTTCACCAGATGAGCTACCTTGTCCCGGAACTGCTGTTTTTGACTCTCTCTCTCCCACACTTGCAGTCTCAACGTCAATGCTTGGCTATGAAAAGCCAACTGACATTTACACCGGAGGTACTGACCTGTTGCACACTCTACAACCACTGGGATTATTATTTGACCCTGCTGGTCATCTATGAATGTTTGAACATCTTGAAGAACAATCTAGCCTTCATGGCCATGCACTCTTAAAATCGTCACCCGGCACAGCCCGAAAAGGACTGGCCACCCCTCAGAGCCTGGTTCCTCTCTAGGTTCTTGCCTTTCTAGGGAGTTTCCTAGCCACCGTGCTTCTACATCAGCATTGCTTGCTGTTTGGCGTTTCAGGCTGGGTTTCTGTACAGCACTTTGTGACATCTGCTGATGTAAAATGGGCTTTATAAATACATTTGATTGGCTGGTGCTGTGGTGAGAGAGAAGCGTGCCTGCATCTCTCACAGAACTAGAATGAGATTCACTTTCTATTATCTCTGATAGCCATGAGGCTGCAACCATCTCTCCAGCATTGTAATTCATAATTTATTTCCTGATAGAATCATAGCTGCGGGAAGGACGCTGCAGCACCCCTGATAAATATAAATACATTTTCCAAAGTTAAAGAAGTACTGCTATCTTTTCAGAAAGAAATGTAATGAATTCAGAATACTACACCAGGAATATAAGCCTATCATTTACCCAAAGAGGATCAATAGTTTCTTTTTTTATTGCCTAGATGTGGATTGTGTGTAGCAGTCCTGAATGTGCGGCAAATCTGTTAGTGAACAGCATGCAGCCAAAACAGGTCTTTCGCAAGATCTCAAATACAATCAGGGGAAAAACACAGGTTGGAAAGCAAATGGCTCCTGCTGAACAGAGAAGTCTAATCTGTCTGTAGAGGCTTCCAAAATATTCAATCAACTTCCAAATAGGCCTATTGAGTGAACAGCATTGTTTTACAAAGTAAAATGAGAGATGCTTTTGGCATGAGCACACAGGCCATCTCCGGTGCGTGAGACGATCATCATTGAGTGAGTTAGAGAAACTGGAAAACTTTTCTAGAACTAGAATTTCCTCCTCAGATTGTAAAACATGCATCTCCACACACCTAGGCCTTAAACTATTAAATGATTCAAGACAAAGTCGTTTTTTAATGATCTCAGATTCTGCTTATCAGTAGCCGGTCATTTCGATCATTTGTGCATTTGTGCAGAAAAAGATTATGCTAAGGTCTCCAGTCATGTAAAATTACAGAAAATTGCATGAAATGAGTTTATAGAAAGGCCAAATCTTTCTCGGACCGTAGGCTATAAAAAGATATCCCATGTGTGCAACTCCTGCAAGCACCTCTACGCCACTACGATGACATGTATGCAATGCTTTATTAGAAAGTGGTTTTCCCCCCCATACGTTCATCTGGTATCTCAGAGCCCCATCGGTTACCACCCTTTCACGCTCCCTTTTTGTTCAGGCACCTTCCGATTTACAAATTAAGCACTTGGGGTCACCCCACTGCATAGCTAGCCTTGATCATTTATGTATGCAATCTTATCATGGTGGTCTTACTTACCATCTCTTCAGGAGAGGGTTATCTAGCCAAGTCTTTCATCCTGACTGATGGGAATAACTTTAAACTATGTCCTCTCAGCATGAGCCATACAGTTTATCAAAAGGGTTTAACCTGTGTGTAATAAGGCTCAGCGTTTGTTCACCTAGTTATCAGCAGCAGTATATCAGCCCAAACTATTTCACACACATGTGAAATTGACAGGTGAGAGCATCTGCACAGGTCAACCCCAACCAAATGTGACGTTTACAGATAAGGAATTGCACATTATCACCTGCAGACAAGAGGGCATGCAGCGGGCTTTTTCCAGCTGCTCCTGCTGGAATCAAAAGGAGCGCAGCAGGCACAAGGAGGCGCAGGGCTGAGATATGTGATGAGCAGGGCTGAGATACGTGATGAGCAGGGCTGAGATACGTGATGAGCAGGGCTGAGATATGTGATGAGCAGGGCGCAGTGCGGTTTTCATCAGATCAGTGACACCCTGATGACAGGCACCCTTAGCCCCTCTCTGAAGCACCTAGCAGCTGTGGCTCTAGTCCTCATGAAGCTGGCTCCGACCCAGTGGAGCACGACACTGCAGTGGGCCAGACTCCTTATGTGACTCTTCAAAACGAAAACCTGCCTAATAGTCACAAACCTAATGCCCCTAAGGTCCTTTCAAAACACTAAATCTCCTCACTTGTAAAAGACGTAAGACGATGTCTTCAGTATGTCATCTCGTCTCTGCATAGTTAGATAAAAAACATTCCCAGCGATGTGAGCAACAGAATAGACTACATAGGACAAGAGAAAGCAAGTGCAGTGTAGGGAATGAGAAGGGAGGGGAAACTACTGTATGAGGGGTGGACGGAGGGAGGGAGAGGGGGGCCTGGTGGGTGATGGGGCTCTGAAAGCGGTGATGGAGAGAGATTGCTGGCTGTGCCAGGAGATGAGCCCTGTGTCGATCAACAGAGCTGCCTCTCTCGCCTCCCCTGCCTACAGCCAGAGCCCAGCCAGGCCTGAGAAGAGGGGGAAGAGGGCCACTTACTACCCACAGACCCACAACGTAGCCCTCCACCAGGTCAACATCATACACCAATTAGGTATCGCTCTCCCTCCCCCTCTTTCACACACACTCTCCCTCTCTTACTGGTTGCTATGATCACACTCGCATACAGGCAAGATCTGGACTCAAATGTGTTTCTTCTACACAGACATGTTGATTTAGAAGAGAGCATTACCTTGTCTTACTTCCCTCCCATTTACTGGAAACGGGTTCTGATCGCAATATAGGCACGGATGATGCCTTTGGACAACTGTGTATGATAACAAGCACTGATAAGTCATATTGGTGAGGTTGTCACCTTGTTTTTTTAAATCAACTAAAAAGTCCTGTTAATATAAAATGTGAAGAATGAGTGGAAAATAAACAGCATATAAATGGTAATAAATAATTAGCCAGCTCATGTAGACGCAGCTGATACATATATACAGATGATATCTCCTCTGAAGCAAAGCTTCTCTTATCAGGTGCTTCATATACCCATCCTGGTGATAAGGCCACATCTGTGCAGCAGACAAAGGCTGAGACTACATAGCCAACCCACAAGGCTACAACGCCATCTAATGCATTATAAAGCCTGGCTACAGGAGCAGAAATCACATTTACGTCAATGCACACACAGATGCCAAAAGAATCATTCTGAAGGGGGGAAATATATAGGCCACATGAAACCTTAAGTAAACACTAAACATGTACTTGCCTTAGGACATGTCAGAAGGCTAGGGTAGTGTGACCTACATCTGACTGCTCAATGAAACAGCAACTCTCTTCAGTATACAAAACAGAGCAGGCCAGAGGTTGGTTAAACCCCTAACAGACACACTCATTCAGGCCCCTGCTGTACTGAAGGTCACAATTACTCTGCAATTAATACTGGTGGCACTGTCCGAGTTAAATGCAAAGTTGTACACAACTCTCAGGTAGCCTTAGCCAAGTCATGGCCGCACTCGAATTATGAACAATGGCAATGTTAATGCTGCAGAATATTTTCCACCAGCAGCATTCAGAACACAATAAGGCTGCAATGTGGCTATACGCTCCTCCCAGACTGGCCCAAAACAACTCCCATCCCTCCCGCCCTCAAATCAAATGCCTCCATCATTCCCCTCCTTCACGCCTGGACTGCATAATGAAGTGAAACACAAACAATCTGCAGCACATTAAAAAGGGCCTTGATTGAATCTAAATAAGCTGCACCTATTAAAAGTGAGGGTTAGGGTTCTACAGGAAAAGACTGCACTAAGAAAATTCACAAATAGTTCATAAAATATACAGCACGCTATTTGATGAACATGGGGAAGGGTTGGATGGTGTGGAGCCAAGAGGCCAAGGCTCATTTAAAAAGGTCCCGTATATCCTTAGTTGAAAGATAATCATCCTAAATGTCTCCATTTCATTGAAGAGGTGGTCAAATGTTGATGTAGTAATTACTTGCTGGTATGTAGGTAAACTGGGTAGGCCTAGATCAGGTAAATACATTTAAAAAAAACATCCACTACAATGGCACATTGTACAAAATATCATTCCACTGGCTGATAGTAGTGCATGCAGAACTATTCTTACAGATATCTTCTGCAAATCCTTTTTACTAGCCTAGTGTGGCAACGTAATAAGACACATAAGAGCCCTCTCTCATATATATATATATATATATATATATATATAAAAATTGTGTACATTATCATGGTCTCTAGGCCCCATCTTCAAATAATATTTTTGCAGTAATCTCCTTGCGAATGATTTTGCCGAAGATTGTATCACCGCCGGGATGGGCAACCTGAGCTTTTGCCACATATATATATATATATATTGTTAATACAGAGAGAATATTTCCAAATAAAAGAGTTGCCCTGGCAACTTAGCACAAGGAAATGATCACCATCCAACTAAAAGCCAGCCTCCTTTATCACCATATTCTGCTCCCATTATTTTAAAGAGATAGAAACAGTATGGTATGATTTCCTGGTTTGTTTTTTTTCACTGTGAAATTGTATTTTATACCTATCCGGTGGGGCCTAGAGACCATGATAATGTCTTCACCAGCCATTACTGGATTTAATGTCCTGTACTGCCAAAAGGGTAGCAGCAGCAGGGCACTGAGAATGGCGCAGGTTTGTTCTCTGCAGACAATTAGATTTATATTCACACTAACTCGGCTCTCTCCCTCTACCCTCCTCTCCCTAACGATTGCAATGTACACAATGATATTCTTTATAGCATATAGATTATGTGCATGCAGCTGCAAGCCGAGACACATCGGCTAGCCGAGACAGTCTCAGTGGGATTAATTGTAATTTGTTATTAAGGATCATTTGTTTTTAATACAGACATGCTGACGTATGTAGGAAACTGGAGGTGCAGAGGACCCAAAATGGATCCTGATGTGGGTGAACCTGCAGCATGATGCAGGTATCATCTAGGTATACATTATTTCTAATCCTGAAACCCTTGCCTTACCCATAAATGTACATTATACAAAACACTCTGACATCAGCCTAAACATTTAAAAAGGCTTTCACAACATGCTATTTGTGTGTTTATTGAATTCATGTCCAGAAAATAAATACAGACATGAAGATATTGTGGTAATCATATTTACAATATAGGCCTAGATTAATTATATGGGACAGTAACTGTAATAATTAGTCAAATTGCACACACGGAAGAGGGCGGCAGGTAGCCTAGTGGTTAGAACATTGGGCCAGTAACCGAAAGGTTGCTATATCGAATCACCGAGCTGACAAGGTAAAAATCTGTCATTCTGCCCCTGAACAAGGCAGTTAACCCACTGTTCCTAGACCGTCATTGTAAATAAGAATGTGTTCTTAACTGATTTGGCTAGTTAAATAAAAAGGTTTAAAAAAATATTATTAAAAAACATCAGAATAATTGTGATACATTAAGGACATTTAGTTTGTTGTGTGCAAGGTAAAATAATGAATAAATAAATGGACTATGTACATAGAAAAAGATTTGTCAATTTTCTGTGAAAGGTTATGATGATTAAGCTCATAATCTTTCTTAACATCCATAGGCTAAGCATCTATTTTGAAACCATTACATTAAACCCATATGAAAGAGATGGACAGATAATGCAAATAAAATTAATGAGTGTCACCTACAGGTTTATTTATAGGAAATTTGATTAAACCTTCTCCTTTTTCAAACGTATGGGTGTTTTCCAATAGCTGTGTAATGTGCAGGCCTATTGTGAGATGTTGACTTCTGTATCCTAAATAATGGCCCTGCAATTAAATAACTAATTGAACAACAGCCTAACAGCTAAAGACTAGGTCATTGTATCGAGTCTCACATATTTCACGAACACTTGATCAAAAACACATTATACCTTTTTCTCTTTGTATTTTTACAATAACAATTTTCAGCATCGATCATTTCACCTTGGCTATAATAAACCTTAGATATTAGGTATCCATATATAGAACAAACAATTAAAACAAACTTTTGAACTATATTTATATAGCATTGTCACTATTTCTAATTGCTATAGGCCTACAATAAGTCCAGTTTTGGTCAATATCTTGACAATATTTTTTTGTCAATTGTCCTGCCCCAAAACAATGTAATTTGTTACTTGAGTGTTTGAATTAAAAAGGATTCTACAAATGCCACTATGAACACATTTTAACATTAGCATTTATTCCCACTACCAGTGTGTGTGTGTGTGTGTGTGTGTGTCATTCTTTTATTTCAATATGGATATATAGGCTGTAGATAACCTGTGACACATGCCACTGGGGTGCACAATAGATAGGCTATATATTATATCCAATACAAACAATGGAACCTGGAATAAATACATTGGACCTTCTGTAAACCATATTATGTATCCATGAGAGACAAACGAATCTACCTACTGAAAAATAGGTCAGCTGGCAACATTAGAAACAAAATATGTTAGACCCTGTATCAACTTTTGGTTCAACCGTCAATTATGTCCAATGACCCAAATAAATGCATATACCTGTGCACTGTAAGGTAGGCCTATGTAATTGGGCCAAGTGTTTAAGTAAGGGTTTATTGGCCACATGGCCAGGGTAGGCTAAATATATTTCTGTCACATATGTTTTTTTATATCGTGACTCAATTCCAGATTCACATTTGTATTAATTGGTCACTTCTTACCTTTTTGTGTCTATCTTTGAAAGGCAATGCCGGCCATTGCATCTCCTGTAAAAAGTCTTGCCAATGTTTCTGGTCCTGATCAGATGAGACGAAGACGATTTCCAATGTGTCTTTATGTTCAGATGATTTTTTGAACTTGCTATAAAACTCACACAGACTGGCGTTGAACTGCTTACAGGGGCCGTTTAAACTGCAGCCGAAGTAGAGCCCGACCAGGGACAGCTTGCTGCCCAGCGCCTGTACATCCACCTCGGCTGTCTCGCTGTTGACGAGCCGCTCCCCGAGTAGATTCACCAGAAACTCTGACATCTCTGCTCGAGTCCTTGAAACAGACCCTAATATATTCCGTTCTCTTACCAAGACTGCAGAAAATGAAAACTGAAAGGCTCAGTAAAAACAAACACGCCCTCGTCCTCCAATTTAGCTTCCTTGGAGAGCCCCAATTCGTGGTATAGCCTATGCTCAAATGTGTGCACGACGACAGACACCCTTTTCCGCTTCTCAGCTCAGCTGCTCCAATGTGTGGTGTGCAGGAATGCGCTCCACTTATACTCCTCTTATTGTGGTTGCGCTCATCACTTCAAAGCAAACCATCTCTTTCATGATACCTAGTTATAAAATGGCGATGTTGAGTCAATATAATATTATTGATGTATGTAATATAAAACATTTAGACCACCTTTGTTTGGTCTGGTATTTAATAACACTACTTGATCAAGTTCACTATTCAATGACTGATTGTTGTCAGCATTGAGCATGTTTAGGCCTACATGGTAGACATATGACATGTTTAGGCCTATGTGTACATTAAACCCATATGACAGCACTAGGGATAGGTTACTTTTTTCTTCTTCATGAGCCTATAAGGAGCTTACTTTTTTTCTCGGTTTACAAAGACATGTCAAATGTGCCAATTATATTATCTAATTTGTAATTTCGCATAAAAAGTTAGAATTTATATTTCTATCATTTCTGATTTTTTAAATGTTTTATTATAAGACATATTAGGCCTAATATATTTAGACAGGCTGAGGGAGCCACCTAGCTTCTCACAAAGTGAACTGCACTATAGACAAACTTCTTTTCACACATTAAAATGTTTTCATCCAGCCATCATTTATTTTCATTTGACTAAGTTATACACTATAACAATCACAGTATACCAGGTAATGCTTCAGTTTATATCTTCACTCTATAGATTACTGCCGTAAGTAAGAAACAAGAATCATCAATTGATGAGATTCAATTCATTTGACACAATTTGTCTGGCCCAACACATTCTAGGAGTAGGCTGCCTACCACTTATGGGAATCTAATTTATTTGTCAAAAGTGGGCTATGTTTTTATAACTCTTCTATTTAATTTACTAAATTAAACATCAAGTTCTAAAAGCAGTCAGCTAGCTCTACCAAGGCCTCTGGTTATGTTATAGTTGCTTTTTATTTCCATGTAAGAATAGCAACACATTCACTGATTGACACTGACTCGCAGGGAGAGGAGTGTGTATTTGAATTCCAAAGAAACAATCAATTCAATCAAGTGTAGTGAAAAGGTGATTGGGCTGGGACTGGATCTCAGGAGAGGGCGAAATGGAAGATGACCAAGTGCAGGGCGAGTGTGGTCCTCTGTCCCTCTAGTCCTCAGTGAACATCATCCTCACCAGGTCAGCTTTGAAGCACTCCTCCTCAACCAGCTTCTGAGGCTGAATTAGATGGAAGAAAAGAAACAGAACTTAGCATGTTTTGGTAACCCTTTCCCTGAAGGTATATTTCATTAAGAATGTATAAAAAGTTTATAAATGGTTAATAACAACCTCACTAATGTGTTAACACAAATGTGTTTTTATTTTATACAGATTGACTATCTATAAAATAATAATAAAACGCTTTTGGGACCCATTGAGTGTTACCACAAAATCCAAAAGAAAAAGCCACACTTTTAAAATAAATTGATTACAGATATTCTCCTTCTTTGTCATCTTGCCATGCACTTATGCTCACCGTGCCATATCGGATCAGAGTGGGAACTCCACTGAGCTTCAGAGTCTTCTTGAATTCATTATTGGGATCCTTCCAACTGGTCGAAGATGAAAAGGTACAGTGGGGAGAACAAGTATTTGATACACTGATGATTAGGGAAGTTTTCCTACTTACAAAGCATGTAGAGGTCTGTACTTTTTATCATAGGTACACTTCAACTGTGAGAGACGGAATCTAAAACAAAAATCCAGAAAATCACATTGTATGATTTTTAAGTAATTCATTTGCATTTTATTGCATGACATAAGTATTTGATCACCTACCAACCAGTAAGAATTCCGGCTCTCACAGACCTGTTCGCTTTTCTTTAAGAAGCCCTCCTGTTCTCCACTCATTACCTGTATTAACTGCACCTGTTTGAACTCGTTACCTGTATAAAAGACACCTGTCCACACACTCAATCAAACAGACTCCAACCTCTCCACAATGGCCAAGACCAGAGAGATGTGTAAGGACTTCAGGGATACATTTGTAGACCTGCACAAGGCTGGGATGGGCTACAGGACAATAGGCAAGCAGCTTGGTGAGAAGGCAACAACTGTTGGCGCAATTATTAGAAAATGGAAGAAGTTCAAGATGACGGTGAATCACCCTCGGTCTGGGGCGCCATGCAAGATCTCACCTCGTGGGGCATCAATGATCATGAGGAAGGTGAGGGATCAGGCCAGAACTACACGGCAGGACCTGGTCAATGACCTGAAGAGAGCTGGGACCACAGTCTCAAAGAAAACCATTAGTAACACACTACGCCGTCATGGATTAAAATCCTGCAGCGCACGCAAGGTCCCCCTGCTCAAGCGAGCGCATGTCCAGGCCCGTCTGAAGTTTGCCAATGACCATCTGGATGATCCAGTGGAGGAATGGGAGAAGGTCATGTGGTCTGATGAGACAAAAATAGGTTTTTGGTCTAAACTCCACTTGCTGTGTTTGGAGGAAGAAGGATGAGTACAACCCCAAGAACACCATCCCAACCGTGAAGCATGGAGGTGGAAACATCATTCTTTTGGGATGCTTTTCTACAAAGGGGACAGGACGACTGCACCGTATTGAGGGGAGGATGGATGGGGCCATGTATTCTGAGATCTTGGCCAACAACCTCCTTCCCTCAGTAAGAGCATTGAAGATGGGTCGTGGCTGGGTCTTCCAGCGTGACGACCCGAAACACACAGCCAGGGCAACTAAGGAGTGGCTCCGTAAGAAGCATCAAGGTCCTGGAGTGGCCTAGCAAGTCTCCAGACCTGAACCCAATAGAAAATCTTTGGAGGGAGCTTAAAGTCCGTATTGCCCAGCGACAGCCCCGAAACCTGAAGGATCTGGAGAAGGTCTGTATGGAGGAGTGGGTCAAAATCCCTGCTGCTGTGCGTGCAAACCTGGTCAAGAACTATAGGAAACGTATGATCTCTGTAATTGCAAACAAAGGTTTCTGTACCAAAAATTATTTCTGCTTTTCTGATGTATCAAATACTTATGTCCTACAATAAAATGCAATTTAATTACTAAAAATCATACGTGATTTTCTGGATTTGTTTTTGATTCCGTCTCAGTTGAAGTGTACCTTTTGATAAATGACAGACCTCTACATGCTTTATAAGTAGGAAACACTGCCAATTTTGCAGGTTATCAAATACTTGTTCTCCCCACTGTATATTAAGCTAAATCCAAAAGTCAAAGACATTTAGGTCAAATGTATAATTTTGTGCATTGTGTGTGTGTATATACACACACTGAACAAAAATAAATGCAACATGCAATAATTTAAAAGATTTAACTGAGTTCATAAAAGGAAATTCATTAGGCCCTAATCTATGGATTTCACATAACTGGGAATACAGATCTACATCTGTTGGTTACAAGATACCTTGAAAGGTAGGGACGTGAATCAGAAAACCAGTCAGTATCTGGTGTGACCACAATTTGCCTCATGCAGCGTGACTAATTCCTTTGCATAGAGTTGATCAGGCTGATTGTGGCCTGTTGAATGTTGTCCCACTCTTCAAGGGCTGTGTGAAGTTGCTGGATATTGGAACAGGCTGTTGTACACGTCTATCCAGAGCATCCCAGACATGCATGACATTTGGGTAATTATTCCACCACTGCATGTCTGGTGAGTATTCAGGACATGGAATAAATGGGAAATTTCCAGCTTCCAGGAATTGTGTCCAGATCCTTGCGACATGGGCCGTCAATTATAATGCTGAAACATGAGGTGATGGCAGCGGATGAATGGGCCTCAGGATCTCATCACGGTATCTCTGTGCATTCCATTTGCCATCGATAAAATTTAATTTTGTCCTTAACTTATGCCTGCTCATACCATAACCCCACCACCACGGGGCACTCTGTTCGGCGACATCAGCTAACCGCTCACACAATGCCATACACATCTGTGGTCTGTGGTTGAGGCCAGTTGGAAGTACTTCCAAATTCTCTAAAACGACGTTGGAGGATTATGGTTGAGAAATTATCATTAAATTACCTGTCAACAGCTCTGGTGAACATTCCTACAGTCAGCATGCCAATTGTGCACTCCCTCACAACTTGAGACATTTGTGGCATTGTGTTGTGACAAAACTGCACATTTTAGCGTGGCCTTTTATTGTCCCCAGCACAAGTTGCACCTGTGTAATGATCATTAATTTAATCAGCTTCTTGATATGCCACACCTGCCAGGTTGATGGATTATCTTGACAAAGGATAAAATGCTCATCAACAGGGATGTAAACAAATTTGTGCACAACAGTTCTGGGACCTTTTATTTCAGCTCATGAAACCAACACGTTACATATTGCGTTTATATTGTTCAGTGTATTTTGCTCATTTCAAATATGCTGTCCAAGAGAGACAACAATTCATGATGTTACAACTTGTACAATGTATTTAAGCTTTTCAAAACTTCTAGCTGCATTTGAGGGTGTAACGGTTTACGTTAGTGGAAGAAGGAGTAGACCAAAGCGCAGCGTGGTAAGTGTTCATGTTGTAAATTTAATCAAAACAGAACACTAAAAAAAATAACGAGCACAAAACAGTTCTGTCAGCTGATACACACAAAATAACTACCCACAACTCAAGGGTTGAAACCAGGCTGCCTAAGTATGGTTCTCAATCAGAGACAACGATTGACAGCTGCCTCTGATTGGGAACCATACCAAACACATAGAAATACAAACATAGAACAAAACATCACACCCTGACCAAACTAAAAATAGAAACATACAAAGCAATCTACGATCAGAGGGTAAGAAGAATACTTATTTTCTATTGCCTGTGGATTGCACAACACTATCATTCTGCTATCATCACCAGTGAATATGAAGAAAAAGTTGAGTAGCCTACATACTATGGCCTCTCTCCAACCTGACAGTAGAAGAAGACTGAGCCCTCAGGAAGGTGGGACATCACTCCTCTAACAACTGGCTCAGCTGGAGGGGAAGGAGGAGAAGAAAGATGGCAAATGTGTGTGGCTTTGATGTATGCACACCATAAATTACACAATAGTACAGTACAATATATAATAAAAACAGAAAATATTGCACAAAACAAGCACCCCCTGTAAACACTTTACAGAGATTAGTTGGCTTGGCTACCATGAATTGCCAACCACAGTGTAGCAGAGACTGACACACTATGACAGACAGCTGGGAAAGAAAGCCAACTGCTATACTTGTTTGGTACACCAATGTATAGCCATAAAACAATACTTCTGTTACCTTTCACACAATCTGGACACCAGCTCAACCCTTGAGCTCTTTATCACCAGAGAAATATGCAAATATGTCATTTCCTTTCCTCTCAGACACTGCTTTGCAAAATTCATCATAACCATGGACCTTTACTTCTTCGTAATGAGACATGATGATATAGAATAAGAAGCAGTATTATCAATTATCGTAGGCTAGGCAAGCAGGTATGAAGCATTTCATGCAATAACAAATACGACATGGACTCTTCGCCCTATGATCGCTTCTAAAATTCTACAAGCAGAGTGTAAGAGGTAAAGAGAGAGGCTCAACTCGGAGGGAAATCTGCCTCCGTCCATCAGGTGGCATTTTTGCCCACCAAGTGAGGAGTTTTTGTATGGATGTCAATGAGAGTGTCGAATTTGGTTAATGGCTTATTTGCTACGTGATGTTTAGTTGATTTAATATAAGTTTCGTAATTCTTAGGTTGTTACGAGTGCACTTATATAAGTAGGACACGTGACACCCACGCAACTTTTTTATATTTTTTAAACAATTTATATCGGAGTTGTCTCTATAGCTATGCATATTCATGATATGAGGCTAGTAGCATAGCAGCTCTCCATTGAATACAGACGATTAACGTCAACAACCCTCATCGAATATTCAAAAGAAGTATTAAAATAATAAGATATCCACCAATCCAAAGAAAGGATAGGTGGGATCTAAACAGCACACTGTGCCGCTTTGTGGACAACGAATCCCATTGTTAGGGCAGAGAGACAAGTAAATCTTGTCAGTATATTCATAATCTTTGCTACGAGTACAGAACACGCATGACAAGGCTTCCTCTTGTCTATGAAAAATAAAAGTGATTGGACAACTTCATCTTATTCGTGTAATGTGTTTGATGATTGTTTAATCGAAACAAACAATCTTATGGACACAAATAGATAGAACAATTAAAATCGAATAATATTGATCAAATGTTAGTCAAATTGTACGGTCAAATTAGTATTTTAAGTGTCCTACATTTGGTTATGTTTGATCATTTCTGCTATCCGTAGGTTAGAAATACTCGCTTCCTGTTTTTACGGAAGACAGTGCTTATTATTGGTTGTCATGGCGGCGTTTTAAAAAAAAAACTGAGATTAGATTGCTAGCTAGCTGTCGAAGTGTATCCCGTACAAATAGTCCCCGAGCCACATATTTTCAATTTATTTACATGATAATAATCGAAGCATAATGTTGCATGGCTAGATACGTACTGAAACGTTAGAGTAAGGTTGGCAAAATGGATCAAAGCTAAGCGTTAGCCTAATTTTAGCTAGCTATCTAGGCAGCTAGCCAGGGTTACAGCTGATGTAGATATACCGGTAGCTAGCTAGCTAGCGGATTTAGGAACAGCTATGGCTGCAAACTTTCTGAAGGAGTCTCCGATGACCTTAGGACAATCGAAAAGCTGGGTCACATTAGGTACAAATCGTAGCTCTCGACTTTCTCAGAATCAGGTAAGACAACGTTAGCTAAAGGACATTCATGTAAACCCACATATGGTCAAATGGATTGTGAACTATCTGACCAATAAACCACGATTCGTAAAACTGAACAGGAGGTACTATCCGACCAGGTATGCACAAACACGGTAACGTTAGCCCCACAATGGACGGTCCAGTCACCTTTCCTGGTTACCTTTCCTGGGGCGGCAGGGTAGCCTAGTGGTTAGAGCGTTGGACTAGTAACCGAAAGGTTATAAATTCGAATCCCCGAGCTGACAAGGTACAAATCTGTGTTGTTGTTTTTGTCGCACTGCTTTGCTTTATCTTGGCCAGGTCGCAGTTGTAAATGAGAACTAGCCTACCTGGTTAAACAAAGGTGAAATAAAAAAAATGTGCTGGAAGGGAAACTTAGCTTAAGGATAACAAACAAACTGGACAAAATCATGAAGAAACCAAGTGATACAATCAGATGCAGTCGAGTCAATGCAGGACATGTTCATAAAAAGGCTGCAAGCTAAAACACACATGATCATGGACAATGCTACACACCCACTCCACAGCGCTCTAATGCAACATAAACTCAGCAAAAAAAGAAATGTTGTCTCACTGTCAACTGTGTTTATTTTCAGCAAACTTAACATGTGTAAATATTTGTATCAACATAACAAGATTCAACAACTGAGACATAAACTGAACAAGTTCCACTGAAAATGAATAATGTGTCCCTGAACAAAGGTGGGGGTTGAAATCAAAAGTAACAGTCTGGTGTGGCCACCAGCTGCATTAAGTACTGCAGTGCATCTCCTCCTCATGGACTGCACCAGATTTTCCAGTTCTTGTTGTGAGATGTTACAACCCTCTTCCACCAAGGCACCAGCAAATTCCCAGACATTTCTGGGGGGAATGACCCTAGCCCTCACCCTCCAATCCAACAGCAGAACACTGACATTCCTGTCTTGCAGGAAATTACTCACAGAATGAGCATTATGACTGGTGGCATTGTCATGCTGGAGGGTCATGTCAGGATGAGCCTGCAGGAAGGGTACCACATGAGGGAGGAGGATGTCTTCCCTGTAACGCACAGCATTGAGATTGCCTGCAATGACAACAAGCTCGGCCCGATGATGCTGTGACACACCACCCCAGACCATGACTGACCCACCACCTCCAAATCGATACCACTCCAGAGTACGGGCCTCGGTGTAATGCTCATTCCTTCAACGATAAACGCGAATCCGACCATCACCCCTAGTGGGACAAAATCTTGACTCGTCAGTGAAGAGCACTTCTTGCCAGTCCTGTCTGGTCCAGCGATGGTGGGTTTGTGCCCATAGACAACGTTGTTGCAGGTGATGTCTGGTGAGGACCTGCCTTAGAACAGGCCTACAAGCCCTCAGTCCAGCCTCTCTCAGCCTATTGCGGACAGTATGAGCACTAGCCACATCTGCAGTCCTCATACCTCCTTGCAGCATGCCTAAAGCACATTCACGCAGATCCTGGGCATCTTTCTTTTGATGTTTTTCAGAGTCAGTAGAAAGGCTTCTTTAGTGTCCTAAGTTTTAGTGACCTTAATTGCCTACCATCTGTAAGCTGTTAGTGTCTTAACGACCGTTCCACAGGTACATGTTCATTAATTGTTTATGGTTCACTGAACAAGCATGGGAAACGGTGTTTAAAACCTTTACAATGAAGATCTGTGAAGTTATTTGGATTTTTCAAATCTTTGAAGGACAGGGTCCTGAAAAAGGGATGTTTCTTTTTTTGATGAGTTTAGCAGTAGTAGTAGGTTCATCCTGCCCAAAAGGTCATTTTTACACACAGCCATTATAAATGACTAATTTGTTATGCCTTTTTAATGTTTAGTTGTTGTCTAATCTCCTGATAAACAGCATCATTTCTTACGTGTCTTTTATGGCTATTAACGTGCATTGTCTTATTTAAGGAATAAGGCTAGAGGAGGTGTGGTATATATAGGTACAACCCTTAGCCGTGCTATATTGGCCATTTACCCCCCCTCCCCCCGCTCTAACTATCAACGTAGTTAGAGCAGTAAAAATACATGTTTTGTCATACCCGTGGTTTGCGGTCTGATATACCATGGCTGTCAGCCAATCAACATTCAGGGCTTGAACCCCCTCGGTTTATAATGTGTTTTATCATGTGTTTGTCACTGATACGGGTCCTGTCTTTGTCAATTTATTGATATGATGCTGAAGTGATAAAACAATTTCCCAAGTTGGGATTAATAAAGTACTACTGTACTCTCTGCTCTCTCTCTATCTTATGATACTAGCATGCCATCATGATGGATATTGAAATATAACATTATGAATGCCAGTTGATGTGGCCAGATCATAAATTGGACAGCCGGATGTAACATCAACTTAGCTATCTAAGTTGGTCATTATGTCATTGCAACAACAGGAATGATGCCAGTGCCACTATTGGTCTCTTTCAGTTACTTTTCAATGCAGCCATGCCTGCCAACGCCTATAACCGTGCTACCCAAGTTGGCCCACCTGCACCCATTGTGATTGAGAAGCTGATGCCCTGGGTAGAGAAGCGGGATGACCTGGATAGCACCTGCAGCTCTCTGTGTTTCTCTGCTCTGTCTGAGGAGCGTCTGCTGGCTGCAGTCAGGCTGGCCAAGAGAGATCTGAGGAAGAGACGACAGGAGTCATTGAACAGCTCCCCCATCAGACCACAGCCAGAGGAGACCACTCCCATCAAGGACAATGTGGAGCAGGTAAATAAGAGCTCATCAGTATACTCCCCTTTCACTTGTACTGTTTATATCCATCTTATTCTTCTCCAAGAACGATTCATCGATGATCAGCCTTTATAATTTTTCAATTTCAAGCAGAAGGGGGTTGTTCCTAAGGGGAGGTCCAAGACCGCCGGCCCCAAAGAAGATGTGATTCAGTCTGGAGCCAAGGTGCTTGTTTACACCCCCCAGAAGTACGTCTCCATACCCCCTGGGCCTGATCATGGCCGGTCCCCCCCAACCAAAGACCCAGGCCCAAGGCAAACAGCCAGCAAGGAGCCCCACACAGCCCTCAGCCAGGAGGTCCGCAGGCTGCAGAGAGAGCTGGCCAACTTCATCCAGAGAATAGATCAGCTGGCTAACAGAGGTAACTCCACATAAATAATGTCACCCATGAGTTTACCAGTCAAATGGCCATGGTCTGAGGTTCTAGTGATTCTATTTCTATGGGTAACACACCTGGAGTGGCAACTTGTTGCCATACAGGTGCTAATATGCCAATCTATTTAATATGCTGTTATGAACTTATTTGAATGTTATTTATTGTATGGGACACTGCATGCAATTTAGAGGCCCATGTGTATTGTGCTGTGCATTGCAGGGCGAATGGTTGTAGAGCCCTTGGAGCCTGATGAGCAGCGCAGGGTGGTGGTCCGCAGACAGGAACAGGCAGCCCGCTCTGCACGCATCATCTATGTGCTACAACAACAGGTGAAAGAGATCCAAGAGGATTTAGACAAATTACGCTCCCAGAAGATTCAGCACACAAACAAAGTAAGTCTCACTTAATACCCCAAGCTGTGATGAGGTTCATGATGAGGACAATGACAAAGACTAACACCCATCTCCCTCTGTCTTCGTTTTCTCAGTCCAGAGCGATGGACAGGTTGGCTGCTGCCCACAGAGGGGCGGTCAGGGCCATGCAGGTGTTCACTAATCAGCTGTCTGACACGTCTGAGGGCGGGATGCCCTCCTATTATAAAGAGCTGGGCCAGCTGATCCGCCAGCTGTCTCTGTGCTCGGCCAAGGTGGAGGTGGGCCAGGGATCAGCCGTCCCAGAGACTGCCCTAGACATCCTGCTGAAACTAGAGGTCAGTCATAGGCTTTTGACCAGGGGCAGGGGTCAAAGTTCTCTGGTCCTATGTAATGCACTATATAGCAAATAGAAAGCCATTTGTGATGCATCAATAGATTAAATCCATCACCTACAGGTCACACTCACCTTATGACACAGAAGACGGACACCAGAAAATGTCCCAAATCTATTGCTAATTTTTGATAAGCAATCAAACTTTGTAAATCAATATTAAGTTATACAAGCAATGCTCTATTTTAAAAAACGAAGCTATTCAATCTAAAGACATTGGAAATAAATGTGCTGGAGAGCTACACAACCATAGGTAGAGCTGATGTATTATACACTACATTTAATTTAGATTTTATTTGGCTTCTTGAATTTTAATGTTAACAGAATATATTTGATTTTCCTGTCTCTCTGTGTGTTTCTCAGACCCTGGATACTGCTCTAAGCAAACAGGAGAGTCACGGACAGAGGAGGCAGGCCCGAGTACGCAGCTCTTCCCCTGCACGCCACCGCAGGTCTCCACATCGCAGCACGTCTCCTCCCCGTCCACCCAGGGGCCCTGCCACCAGGGGTCTCAGAGGACCTCGTAGAGCAGCAGGTCCCAAGAAGTCCTTCCCTGGTGAGCAACGAGCAGGTGTTCTCATTCTAATTCTGGCTGAGTGACTCAGCATTCAGAGACACTCGTTATCTCAGTCAGCTGTGCTGCTGAAGCTATTTTATTAGCATTTTAATAAAGATAGCCTAATTAGCTTGTCTTTTTTAAATTACTTGCTTATTATTCCATATCCTCATAACATCAATAAGTCATGTAAAGTAATTTCATACATCATAAAACTGGGAACAACTAACACAGCAAATGCGTCAGACAAATCAGCATCCCCCTCTTTCGGTTGAAACCACCCACACACTGACACAGCAGTTGATAAAATATCTGATTCAAAAATAGGACAATTATTGCGTGGGCGGAACATTTCCTGAAACTGCATTTTTAATTTGAACGTCTCATGTCTTTGTTTACCCTGTTATCTCATTGTGAACGAGGGAGCAGATCTTTACGGCTCCCATGGCCCAGGAATCACCTGAAGGCTTAAGTGCTGCATGTGTTTGGGCCTCCCACCAAGCCCAAATCAGGGCACCAGGGTGGAGATTAATGAGGGGCTGGCTGAGTGACACAAAGAGGGGCTGGGTCCGGTTCTCTGGCCATGGGTCTCCTGCAGGCAGTTCATTGTGTGGGTAGCTAGGTCCTACTGTATACAGTCTCTCTGTGGGAGAGTGAGTGCAGCCACCACACATCACGAGAGGGTTTGAACTGTGTCGTATGCACAGGTCTCCTTGGCAACTAATAACAGGT